>NC_086321.1:269144709-269444709 GCF_036172605.1 Pelobates fuscus | reverse complement strand
GACAAAGGGAAAGTCTCTGGATTTACCAACTTAAGACGCTCCAACCGAAAGGCCTTAACGAAGGTTTTTCCTTTGCTCCCTTCATTTAAATCCCCTTCTCTTACAGTCTGTATCTTTTACCATTTTTGGGATTTCTCCAAATTGCTATCCATTGGTTACGTTAACACATTAACTTTATCTGAACAAATTATCTATGAATTAACATTATTCTCCCCTTTGATACAGGAGTCTACTCTAATTTTAATATTATTTTGTTAGGCATATCTATTATTGCCCCCATTATCATCCCACTGTCTATTTTAACATTTATCTTCTTCTTTAGTCTGGGTTTCTATTTCAATATCCTCACTATCCCATGGAGCCACTTAAGGCACTTTTAGGTGCAACCTTCTGTTCCCACTATATACAACATCGAAAGTTTAAAGTCATTATATATGACTTTTGTATAAAGGACCTAAATAGTGTGATATTCATTTATATTATGCCACTCTGTTGAGTGGTTATCACTTGGATCTTTATTATGTTGTACAGCATGAGTATCATGGCGATTTCATTATATTTTGACACTTTTGTACTCTACTTATAGTGTCCCGTTGGTTTGTTTAGTTTATAAGCCACCTATTCCATCCACATTGACGTTTTCTCATTATATATGTCACAACTGTCACTTTCATTTCGTTGGAATAGGTGCGATATATGTTCGCTCCACTCCAATTTAGTGAGGGTTAACCGGTGTCTCCAAACTCTCTCTGAGCCCGGCGATCGCCCCGCCCATCCCCTGAACGACCAATGATCTGAAGAGGATTACTGACGTTATGTCTAGGGGCGGAGTTCTAGGCACATTTAAAAAGAGGCGCCAGCACTCCGCAAACTGCTCTTGAAAAAGGCGACTTGCTTCGCCGAAACGTGCGTTGAGCATTTCTAAGTGGATGATTTTAACTTAGGATCATTTGGGCTGGTAGATTGTCTTTATTACCTGATGATAGGACTGGATACTAGTTCAAGATTTATACGATGTTAGGGACTCCTTCCCCCAAATCTCCTATAGTTTTATAGGCAACTTTTTCTCACATCGGTATTATTGGTCAATTAGACCGTTTATTCACTTAGCAATGTTGCAGATCTAGGTTGCTACTCTGGTTTTCGATGCATTTAACTTTCTATATATAGACTCATATATGTTGCATCCAGGGCTCCTAGTTTGCTACATTTAATGTATCCTCTATCATTTGCAACAACATCTACCAATTTTGCTACATGTATATTGACAATTCGATCTCTCTGACTACACCATTAATTTTTCTCTTGGTAGACCAGTCAATATACCATTCCATTTTTTGATCCTATTTTATATGTATTTCTTTTTTTCATGTTTGTTGTAGTTTCTCCCCTACGAGGGATTATTAAAGAGTTTTTTGTTTTTGCTCTCTGCGCCCCACTTTGATATTTATCTACGGCAGAGGAGCTTTCTCTATAAAGATACCAGGTCTCTTTGGGAGGCAGATTGTTTATATTTGCCACCCATCAGTCCACTTTTCTTTTTGTATATATAGGGGTTAAGCCCCAGGGTATCTCCCAACCACTACAACTCTGGCGTGTGGACTTGTTCCATGTCTAACCAGCGTTGTCTTTCTTTAAAAAAACAAACATACTGATGTCCTCACCCACCACAGTTTACAGCCTCTATTCCATCCCACAAAGACACGCACAAAACCATGTGTGCACAAGCACACACACACACACTTATCCCTTACACACACACTACACTTTACATACACTGCCTCCACTATATAAAAAGACACAGTGCATTCAGTAAACAACTAACAGAGGGAAAAACAGGAGGAGAAGTAAAAAAAATATATATATTTATAGCCTTACATTTTGTATGGAATTGGGGGCATTACAATCTACCTCCTGGTTAGTAAATGTCTCAGAGGGTTCCCAATTCATTTTTCTATTGGGCATGTTCTACTGCAGTTATTTTAACCCATCATCCCTGCAAATAATATGTGGGAAGAGGTGGGAGCATTCCCTGGACACTTGGGATTATCTCTTCCTTTTCTTTCTCCTTTCCCATTAAATAAAAAAAACAAAAAAAAAAACAACTAAACAAAAACAATAACACAAAGCAAAACAAATAATAACCAAACTGATGAAAGAGAATTTCAGAAGCAACATGCAAGAATCTAACACTATACATTGAATTGCTCTTTATCAAATTTGTCCATTCTTGACCAATACGCATCTCATTATCAATGCATATTCAGATTCCATTTAGGATGACATTTCAAGAATTTTTAAATGTTTGCAAATCAATCTAGATATTAGTATATTACTCCCTTTGTCTCTATCACACTTTCCTTTGTAGACATAATATATTTATGATATGGACCATGAACAGAAGATATTGTTCTCCTGGAAAAACTAGTGTCTATAGTAGCTTTGAAAAGGTTAAGCCACATGTTAACTATGGTTGCATAGAGTGTTAAATCTATTCCAACTGTATAATCTCTTTCTCCACCTATGTGTAGAGAAACCCCTATACATACAATGACACAATAGATGGTAAAATCTTGTCTGACCTGATTTTTTTTCATACACAAAGTAAGCAACAGATGCTATTTTTTTTTTCTTTACTGCCATTCCGTTACACTTCACATTTTGTTTCTGAATAGAAAATACCTTTTGTTTTCAACAAGAATTGAAAAATGACAAGTATGCTTTTCAAAGATTTTTTGTGTGCAATTTTCACATTTAAAACCATGGTATATTGCTCAACAATGTGATGTAGGTATGTGTGTGTATACAATAAATAGAGATATGTGAGAAAAAAGACAAAAAATGGATGGCTGTCTGCTTGTTCTAAGGGCTGAAGGAAGGTAATAGCGGAGGTAGCCGGTCGGGTTACCTATGGTCCGCTACAACTGGTGGCAAGCGGTGGGATGGTACATCCCTGTCGAACGGAATGTTTGTTAATGGAACAAGCATGGCACCCAGCTACAGTGAGGCAGAGCATCCCTTATTGGGACCCAACCCCTTCAAATTTCTAATACAGCATGCGTGGAAAGCATAGGCTGCGTGCCTGCAGCGTACCACAGAATTGGCAAGCGAGAGGGCATGGTGGGGGATATCCACACCCAAGCAGGAGGTTTCAGAGCCTGGAGATTTGATAGACTTCACACAGGAGGTCCAGGGGGAGAAGTGTTCTGTCCTTCCTCCCCAGAGGTAGTATGAGTTCCTGGGAAAAGAGACAGCTGGTCTCGTTCCCCAGCAGCAGGTTCCAGAGACTGGAGACTTGATAGACTTCACACAGGAGGTCCAGGGAGAGATGTGTTCCATCCTTCCTCCCCAGTGGCAGTGTGAGGTGCAGGGAACTGAGACATCTGATCGCATCCGGTAGTGGCAGTGTGAGGTGCAGGGAACAGAGACAGTTGGTCTTGTTCCCCAGTGGCACAACTGATCGCATCCCCCAGGAGCAATGTGAGGTACAGGGAACGGACACTGCTGGTCTCGTTTCCCAGCGGCACTGTGAGGTACAGGTAATGGACACTGCTGGTCTCATTCCTCAGCGGCAGTGTGAGGTGCAGGGAACGGAGACAACTGGTCTCGTTCCCCAGCGGCAGAGTGAGTTCCTGGGAGCGGAGACAATCGGTCTCGATCCCTAGTGGCAGAGTGAGTTCGTGGGAGTGGAGATGGTCGGTCTCTCTCCCCAGCAGCAGAGTGAGATCCAGGGGGAGATGGTGGATTGCTCGCCCCCTCCCTACACAACCAAAGATGCATTTTGCCGCCGCCCCCCATAAAAAAATAAAAATAAAATGCATCTTCACCTGTGTTTTTTTATTCTTTATTTTTCTCACACCACAAAAGTGTAACGCAGTACTCCAAAATACGTGGTAACAACATGGTAAACAAAAAGAACATGTACAATGGCTAAGACATGTAAATACAACATAAGATGTGGGCAGAGTGTTTTGTTCTGAGATTAAGAAATGTGGAGTGAGGGTTTTATGGTTAATTGTTTATCTCACAGAGTGTACTAATTGAGTGGTGTTCCACAGGGTGACATGGTGCATTCCTGACTGTTGGGATCTATCTAGTTTGTCCTTGTTGTCTGTGGTAACAGTCCCCCAGAGCATTAAAACCTCTAGTGTGGTCAGTGATGTATGCAGTGTCTCAGGGGTTGGACATTGGCATATCCTATTCCTCGGTGATAATAGGTAACATGTTTGGCAATCTTGCCTCTCCGGCTCTTAACGTTAAGGATGAGCCAGAAGTTAGTATTTAAGGGTGTCTTCTTAGTTTGGTTCCTCATAGGTGGGACCATGTAAAATGGAGTGAGTAGCATGCAAGATTGTTGGTAACAATATTACACTTGTGTACATAAAGAATTAAAAAAATAAAAAATAATAAAAAGTCCCACACACACACACACACACATGCAGATAGCCACACACACACACACACACACACACACACACACACACACACACACACACACACACACACACAGGCAGACAGCCACACACACAGGCAGGATGTCACACACAGGCAGGATGTCACACACAGACAGCCACACACAAACACACAGCCACACACACACACACACAGTCACACACACACACACACACACACACGCAGACAGTCACACACACACACACACACACACACACAGGCAGACAGTCTCTCTCACACACACAGATAGTCACACACAGACAGTCAAACACACAGACAGTGACACACACACTGGCAGACAGCCACACACACACACACACAGGCAGACAGCCACACACAGACAGTCTCACACACACACACACACACACACACACACACACACACACACACAGGCAGACAGCCACACACACACACAGGCAGACAGCCACACACAGACAGTCACACACACACACACAGGCAGACAGCCACACACACAAGCAGACAGTCGCACACACACAGGCAGACAGTCACATACACACACACACACACAGGCAGACAGTCACACACACACACACACACACACACACACACAGGCAGTCACACACACACACACACACACACACACAAACACACACAGGCAGACAGTCACACACACAGACAGTCAAATACACAGACAGTCACACACACACACACACACAGGCAGACAGTCACACACACAGAGTTAAACACACAGTCACACACACAGGCAGACAGCCACACACACACACACACACACACACAGACAGTCACACACACAGGCAGACAGCCACACACACACACAGGCAGACAGTCACACACACACACACACACACACACACACACAGACAGTCACTCACACAGACAGTCACACACACACACACACACAGGCAGACAGCCACACACACACACACACACACACACACACACACACACACACACACACACACACACACACACACACACACACAGGCAGTCACACACACACACACACACAGGCAGACAGTCACACACACACACACACACACACACACACACACACACAGACACACACACACACAGGCAGACAGTCACACACACAGACAGTCAAATACACAGACAGTCACACACACACACACACACACACACACACACACAGACACACACACACACACACACACACAGGCAGACAGCCACACACACACACAGGCAGACAGCCACACACAGACAGTCACACACACACACACAGGCAGACAGCCACACACACACACACAAGCAGACAGTCGCACACACACAGGCAGACAGTCACATACACACACACACACAGGCAGACAGTCACACACACACACACACACACACACACACACACACACACACAGGCAGTCACACACACACACACACACACAAACACACACAGGCAGACAGTCACACACACAGACAGTCAAATACACAGACAGTCACACACACACACACACACAGGCAGACAGTCACACACACAGAGTTAAACACACAGTCACACACAGTCACACACACAGGCAGACAGCCACACACACACACACACACAGACAGTCACACACACAGGCAGACAGCCACACACACACACACACACACACAGGCAGACAGTCACACACACACACACACACACACACACACACACACACACACACACACACACACACAGTCACTCACACAGACAGTCACACACACACACACAGGCAGACAGCCACACACACACACACAGGCAGTCACACACACACACACACACACACACAGGCAGACAGTCACACACACACACACACACACACACACAGACACACACACACACAGGCAGACAGTCACACACACAGACAGTCAAATACACAGACAGTCACACACACACACACACACACACACACACACACACACACACACACACAGGCAGACAGTCACACACACAGAGTCAAACACACAGACAGTCAAATACACAGACAGTCACACACACACACACACACACACACAGGCAGACAGTCACACACACAGAGAGTCAAATACACAGACACACACACATACACACAAGCAGACAATCACATAGTTACCTCTGTTCCTTGTGGAGGCAGACATGCAGTGCAGCTCCTGGATTCTGGTTGTTGGGGGAAGCAGGGACTCCTTCCTGCTTCCCCTGCAGCAGTTAGATGGCATTTTAGCCCCGCCCCCGCCGCACATTTTTTTTCCCCAGACCGGCCATGTGTGAGCTGTGCGGCCGCACGGCGCCCCCTGCTCCATGGCGCCCTGTGCGGCCGCACAGCTCGCACACCCCTAAGGCCGGCCCTGTAGACATAGATATATGGCAACACACAATCACACAGGCACTCAGTCACCAGAGGCGTAACTAGAAACCACGGGGACCTGGTGCAAAAATTGTCCTGGTCTCCCCCCCCATACGTCTACTCCCTGCCTCCCCCCATGCATCTATGTCTATCCTCCCCTTTTCATAGGTTCTCGCCCTGCTATCTCCCCCATATGTTCCCCTCCACACATGCAGACAAGCAGATCCACATGCAGACACACACATAGACACACATACATATACAGAGACAGACACATACACACACATTCAGGCACACATACAGGGGCGGGCTGGGCCGGGGGGCAGGGAGGCAATTGCCCCCCAGGCCGCCCGAAATTCTTTTAGGACCGGCCGCGGCGGGCCGGCCCTTTAAATGCTGCAGCCGCCGAGCGCTCTGTAAAGAGCGCTCAGACGGCTGCAGCAGCTTTTCCCTCCCTCCCCTCCCCTGTAGGTGGCCGAGTTGCACTCCGGTCCGCGGTCCCGGCCGGAGTGATGGGAAGGCGCACACTGAGTGTGCACTTCCTGTCAGTCCGGCCGGGTACAGGAGACAGAAACTCCTGTTCCGCGCGGAACAGGAGTTTCTGTTTCCTGTACCCGGCCGGACTGACAGGAAGGTGCACACTGAGCACCTTCCTATCACTCCGGCCGGGACCGCGGACCGGAGTGCAGCTCGGCCACCTACAGGGGAGGGGGGTAAGAAGAAGGGGGGGGAGAGTAAAAAGAGGGGATGGGGGGGGGGGGGAGAGAGTAAAAAGAGGGGATGGGGGGGGGAGAGAGTAAAAAGAGGGGATGGGGGGGGGGAGAGTAAAAAGAGGGGATGGGGGGGGGGAGAGTAAAAAGAGGGGATGGGGGGGAAGAGTAAAAAGAGGGGAGGGGGGGGGGGAAGAGTAAAAAGAGGGGAGGGGGGGGGGAAGAGTAAAAAGAGGGGAGGGGGGGGGGAAGAGTAAAAAGGGGGGGGGGGAGAGTAAAAAGAGGGGGGGGGAAGAGTAAAAAGAGGGGATGGGGGGAAGAGTAAAAAGAGGGGGGGGGAAGAGTAAAAAGAGGGGAGGGGGGGAAGAGTAAAAAGAGGGGATGGGGGGAAGAGTAAAAAGAGGGGATGGGGGGAAGAGTAAAAAGAGGGGAGGGGGGGGGGAAGAGTAAAAAGAGGGGAGGGGGGGGGAGAGTAAAAAGAGGGGAGGGGGGGGGAAGAGTAAAAAGAGGGGAGGGGGGGAAGAGTAAAAAGAGGGGAGGGGGGGAGTACAAAGAGGGGAGGGGGGGAGAGTAAAAAGAGGGGAGGGGGGGAGAGTAAAAAGAGGGGAGGGGGGGAGAGTAAAAAGAGGGGAGGGGGGAGAGTAAAAAGAGGGGAGGGGGGAGAGTAAAAAGAGGGGAGGGGGGAGAGTAAAAAGAGGGGGGGGAGAGTAAAAAGAGGGGAGGGGAGGGGGGAGAGTAAAAAGAGGGGAGGGGGGAGAGTAAAAAGAGGGGAGGGGGGAGAGTAAGAAGAGGGGAGGGGGGGAGAGTAAGAAGAGGGGAGGGGGAGAGTAAGAAGAGGGGAGGGGGGGAGAGTAAGAAGAGGGGGAGGGGGAGAGTAAGAAGAGGGGAGGGGGGGAGAGTAAGAAGAGGGGGAGGGGGAGAGTAAAAAGAGGGGGAGGGGGAGAGTAAAAAGAGGGGAGGGGAGAGGGGAGAGTAAGGAGGGGGGAGGGGGGGAATAAGGAGGGGGGAGGGGGGAGAGTAAGAAGAGGGGAGGGGGGAGAGTAAGAAGAGGGGAGGGGGGAGAGTAAGAAGAGGGGAGGGGGGGAGAGTAAGAAGAGGGGAGGGGGAGAGTAAAAAGAGGGGGAGGGGGGAGAGTAAAAAGAGGGGAGGGGGGAGAGTAAAAAGAGGGGGGGAGAGTAAAAAGAGGGGGTAAGAAGAAGAGTGGGGAGTAATTAGAAGAAGGGGGTAAGAAGAAGAGAGGGGTAAGAAGAAGAGGGGGTAAGAAGAAGAAGGGGGAGTAAGAAGAAGAAGGGGGGGTAAGAAGAAGAAGGGGGTAAGAAGAAGAAGGGGGGGTAAGAAGAAGAAGGGGGTAAGAAGAAGAAGGGGGTAAGAAGAAGAATGGGGGTAAGAAGAAGAAGGAGGGGGTAAGAAGAAGAAGGAGGGGGTAAGAAGAAGAAGGGGGTAAGAAGAAGGGGGGAGTAATAAGAAGGGGGTAAGCAGAACAAGGGGGGGAGTAAGAAGAACACAGGGAGGAGGGGGGTAAGAAGAACACATGGGGGGTGAGAACACACAGAGGGAGGAGTGAGAAGAACACAGGGAGGGTGGAGGGGGGATGAGAAGAGCACAGGGAGGGTGGGTGAGTGTGAGAAGAGACCGCTAGGGGGAGGGTGGGGGAGAGGAGAGACCACTAAGGGGCAGAGGAGAGCTCTAAGGGACAGAAGGGACAGCTCTATAGGACAGGGGGCAAGACAGGGAGCTCTTTAACACTACGCGCGCACACACACACACACACACACAATGCATCCCTATACATACACAGAAACACACAATGCATCCCTATACATACACAGAAACAGAACATGCTTCCCTTACACACAGATAAACACACAATGCATCCATCACACACACACACACACACACAATGCAACCCTTACACACAAAGACAATGCATCATTTGCACACATAAACAGAAACATACAATGCAAACCCTTACACACATGCAAACACACACACTGTTTTTCTTACATACACACAGAAACACAATGCATCTCTTACACTCAATGCACACACATACAGACACACACCTTGCATCCCTTATGCATACAAACACAGATTCACACAATGCATCCCTCACACACAACCAGAAACACATAATACATCCCTTATACACAAATACACACTGCTTCCACTACACACAAACACACTGCATCACCTGCACACACTGGTATCTCTATACACTACATACCATAAGCACACATATTAGATAACAGATAACACATAACACATCCCCTACACACTCCACTCCCTGTGAGCGAACTCATGGGTGGGTGGAACATATAAGTGGACTTATGAGTGGGCCTTATGGGCATACTCACCGTCAGGCACTGGGGCCCAGACCTTGAGCTGTGTAAGAGGCCCCCAAAAAATGGAGCTGCTTCCAATTCTCCCAGAACGTTGAATTTTGTGACCACATTTGCAAACGTCCTGTTCTACACCAGACCAGTGGAGCCAAAGTGCAGCCCATCATCATCCTCATCTAATTGTAAGTAGGCAATCTAGTATATTATTAGTGACACTAATCTATAATTTACCTCACATTAAAGGGACACTATAGCTTAATGAAGTGGTTCTGGTGTCTATAGCTGGTCCCTGCAGGCTTTTTAATGTAAACACACACTGTGTGCAGCACTGGCGTTAGTTCATATGGCAGATCATATGGGTGGGGCATTGTGATGTCACAAAGGGGGGGGGGGGGGCGGCAAATTTATATTTTGTCTAGGTCGGCAAAAATCCTTGCACCGGCTCTGATCCTGGGCAGGTGCACCAGTCTACTGGTGACCCACAGGAGGGGAGTGCACTGATTGCACTGCACTCTCCTCCTGCCCAGGCCCGTCTTGACCGCAGTGCAAGTGCCCTCTGCCCCTAATTTACAGTGGCTCACACTCACAACAAGCAGTGCCTGGAGCCCTTTGCAGAGACGGAAACAAAGAGGTTCTGCGGCAGCTGGCCGTCCTGCAAGCATTACATTAAACAGCTGTTCCCCATGCAGCCACAGGTGGCGTTGTGCTGGGAGACTGTGATTACTCTTCACTTCCTCCCAGCCTACAGAGCAGCGCATGGGGTAGAGAGGAGGAGGCATGATTTAATCTTGAATAAATCCTCTAAGCAAACCTTTATAAATTTGGGGGGATCAGCTCTGTTTCCACAGTTTATTGGTGTTTACTCTCATCTCTGTATTAATATTGAGGGATGTCTAAGTAGTAACATCAGTGTGTGTCAGCAGGGCCAGCCGTTGGGGTGGGCAAGCTGTGCGGTCACGCAGGGTGCCATGACAACAGAGGCGCCCGGCGGCCAACACAGCTCACAAGTTGGGTACACCAGCATATTTAATTTAAACGATTCGCTGGTGGTCCACTGGTGCGCACCAGCAGTAGGTGCAGTCAGATCATATCCTCTCCCTCGTGGTTCCGGCGCTTAGTTAGTGAGTCAGAGCACAGGCTCAGAGATTCTCAGCCTGTGCTCTGACAACATTGAAAGTCAGAGCCGTGAAGGAGCGGGTATGGCAAAGAGCTACTGATTAGCATAACATCAATATCCGTTATAAAACCAGAAAAAGGTGGGCATGGATGGTGAACTGATTTGGTGGCGCAATGGGCCACTTGACTGGTTTTGCCCCCCAGGCCTAAGGCTGCCAGCCCTCCCCTGCACACATACATACAGACACACAAATACAAACACATACATACAAACACACACATACAGACACAAACACACAGACATACACACATACAGGCAGAGACACATACATCACAAAATGTATCTCTACCCTTGTTGGTGGGTCCAACTAATGGAACTCCTCAACACTGGCAGAAATTCACCTAGATTTGACACTCCAGACGTGTCCTGGGGCTTAACCCCTAAATAGAGAATAGTGAAGGAATTTACTTAGACTATCTGGATACCAAGTCCAGAGGTCTATAGTAAGTACTGGAGTAGGAAAGATGGGATTACCAAATTAATTAATGATATGAACGTAAAGAGTCACTTAGCAAGTGTAACAAAATAGGTGGTCAAATACCCGAATTGGGTAAAAAAATCTAGCAACAGTGGCTCACCTGAAAATATCTTAGTCAATGGGGTACTTTATAGATTAGTCTTAAGAAAGCTACAGATATTAGACTTTAATCATGGTAGGTCAATTCTGATAGCTATAGACAGTAGATAAGCTTAGCTCCAAGTTGCTAAGTAAAGTATTGACTAGAAACACTGGTCTTTAGGCTAGGAGCAGACGTAGTTGTAAAGCTCTATAGGCCACAGCTAACGTCTGTGGAGTTATCTAAATAGAGCAAACAGGATTTAAAAAGTAGTCTTGCAAATAATCAACAGGACAAAACTGCAAACATACCCACATATATGAGGGCTAGATAACTGTAATTAGACCTACTGTAATATTTAAGGCTCACAGTATATCATACCCATATTATGTGAAAAAAGGGGAATGGGAAAAGCTTGCAGGAATATAGTTCTAAGTCTAAGAGTATAGTTAGCTGCTCCCAGGCAACATGTCCAGTGTAATGAGGTGAAAAATAAAGAAAGTGAAAATTAGAGTGATCTAATGTGTAGAACCATACTTAGATTGTTGGTTATCTACACATAGTGACAGTGCCCTAGTGAAAAAATAGGTGAAAAGAAGGAGAAACCCGACACGCGTTTCGGTGCTTTATGTAATGCACCTTCGAGCCCCTGACGAAGGTGCATTACAGAAAGCACCGAAACGCGCGTCGGGTTTCTCCTTCCTTTCACCTATTTTTTCACTAGGGCACTTTGACCACCTATTTTGTTACACTTGCTAAGTGACTCTTTACGTTCATATCATTAATTAATTTGGTAATCCCATCTTTCCTACTCCAGTACTTACTATAGACCTCTGGACTTGGTATCCAGATAGTCTAAGTAAATTCCTTCACTAAGAGACACATACATACACACATACAGAGAAACATTCACACAGACACACATACATACATACAAACACACACATGCACAGACACATATACAAAATGTTTTACGATCCTGTTTCCTACATTTTAGATGCAGGAGGGTCACGGGTGTACCTGGAGCATTTGGCACCTTTTTTTGTAATGTATTTAACATTGAGCAGTGTTTGCATTTAAAAAAAAAAATATTGAGCACTGAGCAGTGTTTGTGTGTTTGAATGTAAGCATGTTTTTGTATGAAGTATGTGTGAGTGAATGTAGGAGTGTGTTTGCATGTAGTGTTGGCATTTGAATGCAGGCGTGCATTTTTGTGTAGTGTGTTTTTTGAATATGTGGTGTGTTTTTATGTAGTGTTGATATTTGGATGCAGGGTTGTATTTTTTGTGTAGTGTTGGTGAAATGCTGAGATGTATGCACAAATACACATGTACTCAAATATATACACACTGGCACACATGCAGATGCATAGACACACAGATGCACACACTGGCACATACAGATACACAGACACATAGGTATACACATGCAAACACAGTCATGCACAGATACAGACAAACACTGACACACATACAGATAGAGACACACAGATACAAACACCCATATAGATACAAACACACACACTGACACACATGTACAGAGACACATAGGCACAGACACACATACAGATACACACAAACAGATACACTGACACACAGATACAAATACAGACACACATTCAGACACACATACAAATACACAGGTATAAGTGTGTGTGTTTATTGTATGCAGTGTGTGTTTGTGTACTCTATGCAGTGTGTGTATAGTGGGTGAAGTGTGTGTGTATAGTGTATGCAGTGTGTGTAGTGTATGCAGTGTTTGTGAATAGTGTGAATGCAGTGTGTGTGTGTATAGTGTGTATGCTGTGTGTGTGTGTAGTGTTTGCAGTGTGTTTGTGTATAGTGTGTATGCAGTGTGTGTGTGTAGTGTATGCAGTGTGTGTGTGTATAGTGTGTATGCTGTGTGTGTTTGTGTAGTGTGTATGCTGTGTGTGTGTATAGTGTGTATGCTGTGTGTGTATTGTGTGTATGCTGTGTATGCAGTGTGTGTGTCTATAGTCTGTATGCTGTGTGTGTGTATAGTGTGTTTGCTGTGTGTTTGTGTATAGTGTGTATGCAGTGTGTGTGTGTATAATGAGTGTATAGTGAGCAGTGTGTATTGTTTGTGTGTGTGTCCCAGCCCCTCCCAGACTCTTACCTGTGTCCAGGGAGGGGGACACACTACATTCTCTAGTGGTCCGGTGGCACAGTATGTTTGCTCAGTGAAGAGTGGCCCAGGAGTCTCCACATCCAGCAGCAGCATGTCCTCTGTTCTCGCGATCCGCGATTGCGTTGCCGTGGGTTGCTATAGCTCCCTTAGTATGCAACTGCAGAGGGTGACTTCCCTGTGGTCCAGTGATGGGAGTCAGAGTTCCCACTCCTTCCTCCCACGCGGCTCCCGGTGATTGCTGGGAGGAAGTGACCAGGGCAATCACTTCCTCCCAGCGTTTCATGTCATCACAGAAATTCATTGCCGTTGGGTGGCCCTAACAGCATGGGCCACCCGATGGGCCCCTTCAATGAGGCCCCCGGGGTTATACCGCGTTGGCTGGCGGGGTCACAGGGGTCCGTAGGGCGGCCAGGCCCCCTGCGACCACAGTAGTTCCGCCACTGTCAGTCACAGAGATATGCAGGCACACAATCAAACAAATACAGGCACACAGCCATACAATCTGCACATACAGGTACAATGTCATACAAACACAAACACAGACACATCCAGACACTGTCATACAGACACAGGCATACAAAGACATACATACACAGGCTTATGATCTGAGTTTGACCCTCTCTAGGAATTAAGGCGTCGGATATTTTCATGACAACGCAAGGTTCAGAATGCATGTGCAATTGACACAGGTGAACATGGGTGACACACACCTGGGGTAAGTTGTATCACTTATTCCTCTTATAAAAAACACTGTTTGTAAGTTTATGTTATGCTGTCCTGAGGAAAGTCCTGATCGGGGACTGAAACGTTGATGCTGTTTAGCATCACATTCATTGATTTTTTATAATGTAAACATTAAAAGCTATGTTTTCTGAAGACCAAGAGGGCAGACCACCCTTCTATTTTTGTACACAGGCTTATAGTCATACAGATACAGGCATACAGAGCAGGGGTGGATCCAGAGCCTAATCTCATGAATGGCACTGGTAGTGGGTTGTAGTGGCTGTAATTGAAAAGTTAGGGGATGTAGTAGGGGGCTAGGGGCTGTAGTGGGGGGACAGGGACTGAAGTGGAAGGTATGGGCTGTAATTGGGGGTTAGGAAATGTAGTGGGGAGATAGGGGCTGAAGTAGGTTGATGGATACAATTTGGGAAAGGGTCTCTGGTGTGGGTGATGTGGGTTGCAATTGGGGGAGAGGGGCTGTAGTGGAGGCATTATTGGGCTATAGTGAGAGTATGGGGGCTGTAATGGGGGGGACAAGGGCTGAGGAAGGGGGACCGGGGCTGAGGAAAGTCGACAGGGGCTGAGGAAGGGGGACAGGAGCTGAGGAAGAGGGATGGGGCTGAGGAAAGGGCACAGGGCTGAGGAAGGGGGACAGGGGTGAGGAATGGGGACAGGGGCTGAGGAATGGGACAGGGCTGAGGAAAGTGGACAGGGCTGAGGAAAGTGGACAGGGCAAAAGAAGGGGAACAGGGCCGAGGAAGGGGGACAGGGGTGAGGAGGGGGTCAGGGGCTGAGGAAGGGGGCAGGGTTGAGGAAGGGGGACAGGGGCAGTAGAAGTGGAAAAGGGGCTGAGAAATGGGGACAGGGGCTGAGGAAGGGGGACAGGGGCTGAGGAAGGGGGACAGGGCTGAGGAAGGGGGACAGAGGCTGAGGAATTGGAACAGGGGCTCAGGAGAGGGGAACAGGGGTTGAGGAAGGGGGACAGGAGCTGAGGAAGCATGACAGGGGCTGAGTAGGGGGACAGGGCTAAGAAAGGGGACAGAAGGTATGGTGGGGCTACTTAACCCCTTAAGGACAGAGCTTCAGAAGCTTTTCTTTCACTTAATGACAACAGCATTTTTTGCATTTTTTGCTATTTGCGTTCATCTGCAATTTGCATTTTACTAATTTATTGCACCGACACATATTATATACTGTTTTTTTAAACGACAGAAAGGGCTTTAATTTGATGTAACACACATATATATAAATGCTTATTTATTATAAAAAAAATACAGAAATATGCAAAAAAATGCATTTTTGTGTGTTTTTTTTTACAGTTTTTGCAATAATAATGTGTACATAATTAGTGCAGGTTAAGGAAAGTAATTAAAAATAAATGTATTTAGTTGTTCTGAATTACAGAATATATAACGTGTCTGGGATTTCAAGTTTTTTTTGGTAGTTACAGGTCACAAAGCACAAGGAGTAAAATAAACTTTTAATGTGGAACAATTTTAGAATTTGGTATGTTTGTCTTGTAAGTTTAATTGCCATAAAAGAAAACAAAATTGCCACACAAAAGTATATATTTATGTAAAGTAGACATCACAGGCTATTTACCTAAGGTTGTTTTGACACTTTCTACGTAGCCATTTCACCGCCAACCTCTGCTAAATATTGGAGTCAAATTGTGTTTTTGGGTTTTTTTTGCACGCAAACTTATAACAAAGAACTTCTCATGTGTATTTTGTAAAGTTGGTGTGTGCTATTCCTGTACAAAGTTTTATTTTGTGTTCAGTTACATCTGCTGAGTAAAATGACACCCCCATTGTATGTCTTTGGCACTATTTCGTGAAGCTACAGTGCCATATAGGAGACCTGTCCTTTTCAGTATTCACAGTAGAATTTTGAGAGATGGATTTAATGAGCCTATGCTTCCATTTGGGGTATTATAACAGTTTGACTGTTCAAAAAACCCCCACAAAGGCCTACCATTTGTAAAAGTAGACACTCCAGGGTATCTCATAAGGTGCATATTGTGCCTTAACATGCCCCCATGTTTTCACCAATAGATGCCAAAGTATGTGTTAAAAAATAATTTTGTGCGTTTTTTACATATGGATTGCATTTGTGCTGGGCATTTTGCATATTTCACATGTGCCACTAAGTTCAAACCCCCCAAATTATGTTCAGCTAAGTCTTCTGAGTAAAATGACACCCCCATTGTATGTCTTTGGCACTATTTCTTGAAGCTACAGTGCCATATAAGAGACCTGTCCTTTTCAGTATTCACAGTAGAATTTTGAGAGACGGATTTAATGAGCCTATGCTTCCATTTGGGGTATTATAACAGTTTGACTGTTCAATAAAACCCCACAAAGGCCTACCATTTGTAAAAGTAGACACTCCAGGGTATCTCATAATGTGCATATTGTGCCTTAACATGCCCCCATTGTTTCACCAATAGATGCCAAAGTATGTGGTAAAAAATAATTGTGTGCGCTTTTTACATATGGATTGCATTTGTGCTGGGCATTTTGTATATTTCACATGTGCCACTAAGTTCAAACCCCCCAAATTATGTTCAGCTAAGTCTTCTGAGTAAAATGACACCCCCATTGTATGTCTTTGGCACTATTTCGTGAAGCTACAGTGCCATATAGGAGACCAAGCCATTTCAGTTTTTAGCAAACTTTTAATTTTGACGCTGGGCCTATGTGCAATTTTCAAGCATCTTAGCAGGTTTTAAATTCAAACTACCCCACAAAGGCCTACCATTTCTTAAAGTAGACACCCCAGGGTATTTCAAAAGGTATATTCTAAACCTTAGTGTAGGATGATTATTTTTGTTAGTTTGTACCAAGGCTCATTGCAATTAGCATTTTTGTCTGCCTTTTTGACACACACTTGGAGATGTTACTATATATTTTGCTATCCTTATGTGTGCTATGGCAGTATAACACCTAATATGTTGCTCAGCTATGTCATCTTAGTGCAAAAACAAGTGCAAAAACAAAAGTGTTGCGTTTATAATTTTGTTCAGTGTATATATCAGTAGAGTACTACTCCATAAATCCACCTGTGTGACGATACTACGGGGGTAGAAAAAAAATTGGCAAACATGGTTTCTCCTGCTTCTGCCTCGTCTCCTGACCTGTAAGGTGGCATAGTTTCCTAGCTCATGGATCCCAGAACCCGAGTAAACCAGGCTCATTTGTACCACCTAGTCTATTTCAGGAGATAATATATGTTCTGGTAAGATATTTTTTTTTTATTAATGCAAGTATTGGAATATCCAAAATATAAAACATTCCAATCATATAATCATGAGAAGAGTGCAGGCAAACCACAGGCTCTGTGTTCTTATGGTAGGATGTGAGGCTGTTAAGGACCATTACTAAGAATTCAACCTGGTTGGAACGTCATCTTGGGTAGTTTATGTAGGACATACTCATTCCAGAATATATGAACATCATGTAGGAACCATATTTAATGCCTAGAGTGCTCCTAGACCAGGCATAGGCAACCTTTGGCACTCTAGATGTTTTGGACTATGATGCTTTGACAGCATTATAAGTGTAAGAGCATTATGGTGGATGTAGTCCACAATATCTGGAGTGCCAAAGGTTGCCTATCACTGTACCTAGACCCATAAAATGGCTTCATATTCATGCTATGTAGTCATTTGGACGTAATGACCCAAAAACACGGCTACCCATATCTTTACCTTAAGGAATGTTTAACACTTGAAAAAAGATATTATAGCTTGAAGGCACCCTTCACTTCCTCCAAATGTAACCGGACTAAATGTAAAACAGAGGATAAAAAAAGTCATACCATACTATTGTTACCATTACTTATGAGGTCCAAGGTTTGCTCTCCTTTTGGCAAGTCATGAGTGTGAGAAAACCATCTTTCTCTAACTTTGTTCGCATAATATTTCAGATATTTTTCACATTTTGTTTATTTGTTCGGTAGTTTTTAAACTACCGAAAGACCGACCACCCATCTGGCTCATTATTACTAAAGGAAACATTCAATTAAGCGCTCTCTATGTGTGGCCGCCGTTCGTATAGCCGAACGCCACGTGGCAGAGAAAACGGCGGCCATCTTGTTTGCACGAAAGGAGGCAGCGGGACTTGGTCATCGAGTGTCTGGAACTAAAATCGGTCAAACTGATGAACGTCTGCTTCATTTTCCCAAACAGCTAGGAGAGCGCTGTTCAGTCGTTTGGTTCCCACGAACCAGGGGAACAATCACTGCTATGAGCCAAAGGGATCCATTCATGCATTGGTTCGGTTTTTATGACTTAACGAAATAGACAGACCACACAGCCTAAAATCATGGAACTGTTCTGGGCAGGAGCTTCGTGTGCGGTCAGTCAACTGTGACTTCCATGAAAATCGAAAACCCCTGAACCGATCTGGGTGATTTTTGGATCTGTTGGTCACCCAGATCAGGGCTATCAGGGGATGTGACATTTGTGGGGGTCCTGTAAGTTTTGGGGTGTTTTCCAGATATTGTGGAAATTGTGTTCCCTGTGCCCAGAGATAATTAAGTTACCCCTTTATCTGACCCAATTATCTCCAGGCAGAGAGGAGAGTGTCACGACTAGTAATGTGGTCCAGCACGCAGAATCTATGTAAACATATACATAAGTCAGAAAAGGAAAAATAACAGGACAGAGCGTAAACCGGACCTTAGAATGGCCGGACTAATACGCTAGAGACAGAGAATGGTCAAAGGGAAAGCCGAGGTCAAGGAAGCCAGAAAATACTCAATACCGATAAGACAAGCCAAGTCAGGGAAACCAGAGATCAGAATAACCAGGGAAACGCCAAGGATCAGGATACCAGGAAATCAGAAACACGAAACTAGCACTTTCAGGAAACCAGGAAACTGAAACCACGACATGGCAAAGTACTAGGGTGAATTAGGGGTTTAAATACCGCTCTCTAAGCTAAGATTGGTCAGAGGGCGACCTCTGACCCCAGAACGTGCGTGTGCGTTGACGTCGTGACGTCACGCACACGTTAGTATAATTCTCGGGGGCGGGGCTATCCATAGACGCGACCACGTGGTCGGCGCCATATTGGATTCGGGCGTGATGCCCGGAAGTACTACACGCGCGGTTCCCGGCTCGCCGACGAGCAGGTAAGCTCGTGTAATCGGAGCGGTCGTGCCGGTCGGGCACGACCGTGAGGCTCGGCGGGCCGGTGACCGCAACAGTACCCCCCACTCGAAGACCGCGCACCGAGCGGGAAGGACCCGGCTTAAGAGGAAAGCGGTTGTGAAATGACCGGATAAGACGGGGCGCATGGACCCGGTCAGCAGGAACCCAACAACGTTCCTCGGGACCATAACCCTTCCAGTCAACGAGATAGGACAAGACACCTCTGGATAATTTGGAGTCCATGATAGAACGGACTTCGTATTCTTCTTGATCACCCACTACCAAGGGCGGAGGAGGAGTGGATACCCTTGTGAAGCGATTGCAAGTAAGGGGCTTGAGCAGAGACACATGGAAAGTATTCGCTATTCTCATATGAGCCGGTAGTGCCAAAGTATAGGTCACTGGATTAATACGTTGGGTAACTCGAAAGGGACCAATGTACCGAGGGGCAAATTTCATGGACGGGACCTTAAGCTTGATATGTCTTGTGGAGAGCCACACCCTGTCAACTGGAATATAGACAGGATTAGCGCCCCGTTTCTTGTCAGCTTGGACCTTCGCTCGTAATGAGGCTTTTTGCAGAGCTGAATGGACGGAATCCCAAGTATCATGAATCGAATCTAAACGGGTGTTCAAAGCGGGGATTTCTGTGTCTGAGAATGCAGAAGGAATAACAGTGGGGTGATAACCCTGATTAACAAAGAATGGACTGTGATTAGAAGATTCATGAGTGGCGTTGTTTCTGGCGAACTCAGCCATGGGTAAGAGCTCGTACCAGTTAGATTGATTGGCATTTATAAAGCAACGTAAATAGGCTTCTAAAGACTGATTCGCCCTCTCTGCTGCTCCATTTGTTTGAGGGTGATATGCTGACGAAAAGGAGAGTTCGATGCCCAATTGTTTGCAAAAGGAACGCCAAAACCTAGAAACAAACTGGGTACCTCTGTCAGATACTATGCTTTTGGGTACACCGTGCAACCGAAAGATCTCTCTCAAGAATATTTGAACTAGATCTTGAGCAGATGGTAATTTTTTAAGTGGGACGAAATGTGCCATCTTCGTGAATCTATCAATGACCATAAGGACTGTATTAAACCCGTTTGAACCGGGTAGATCCACAATGAAATCCATGGCCAAGTGGGTCCATGGAGCACTAGGTATGGGCAGTGGTTGTAATAGTCCAGGAGGTGACCTGGGAGGAACTTTAGAAACAGCACATATTTGACATGCCCCAACATAATCTTTGACATCGTTTCTAAGAGCAGGCCACCAAAATCTCCTGGAGATGGCAGAGAGAGTTTTATGGACTCCAGGATGGCCCGCTGTGAGGCTGTCATGGAACAAATCTAGTACCTTCTTTTGAAACTGAGGTGACACATACAGTTTGTCCGGAGGTTTTCCCACAGGTGCCTGAGTTTGATCTGCTATTATGGCACAGAAGAGTGGAGAAGACACTTCGGAAACTGTAGTGGCAATGAGGCATTCAGGAGGTACAATAGGATATATCACCTGTTCCGGAACTTCATCTGTCTCAAACTGCCGAGAAAGTGCATCTGCCTTGGTGTTTTTAGTACCAGGTCTGTATGTAATTACGAAATTGAATCGGGAGAGGAACAATGACCACCTAGCCTGACGAGAGGACAGTCTCTTAGCGTCCCCAATATAAGCCAAATTCTTATGATCAGTAAAGATCAAAAGTGGCTCTTTGGAACCTTCCAAGAGATGCCTCCATTCCTTAAGGGCAAGTACAATGGCCAAAAGTTCCCTATTCCCTATGTCGTAATTCCTCTCTGCAGGTGTGAGTTTGCGAGAGTAAAATCCACAGGGATGTAAAGGCGTATCAGGACTCTCTCTTTGAGACAGAATGGCTCCAACTCCTGTCTCTGATGCATCCACCTCTAGGATAAATGGTTTGGATGGATCAGGATGGGTCAGGACAGGTGCTGAGGAAAATAAAGATTTTAATCGTTCAAATGCCTCTCTTGCTTCTTTGGGCCAAGATATACAATTTGCTCCTTTTTTTGTTAAATTGGTTATAGGGGAAATCACGGAGGAAAATCCCCTTATGAATTTGCGGTAGTAATTCGCAAAACCTATAAAGCGTTGAGTAGCTTTAAGGCCCTTGGGTAATGGCCACTGTAAGACTGCCTCCAGTTTACGAGGATCCATCTGGAAACCAGACGGAGATATAACGTATCCAAGGAATTGTATCTCCGTTTGGTCAAACTGGCATTTCTCCAGTTTACAGTAAAGGCCGTTCTGTAACAGGGTTTTCAGTACAATTCTCACATGTTCGTGATGTGTCTCTAGGTCTGGGGAATAGATGAGAATGTCGTCCAAATACACTAGAACGAACATGTGAAGGTACTCTCTTAGGACATCGTTGATAAAATCCTGGAATACCGCTGGAGCGTTACATAATCCGAACGGCATAACCAGGTATTCGTAATGTCCCATTCTGGTGTTAAATGCGGTCTTCCATTCGTGACCGTCCTTAATTCTGACTAGATTGTAGGCACTTCGGAGATCGAGCTTGGTAAAGACTCGAGCTCCCTTTAATCTGTCGAATAGCTCTGATATAAGGGGAATAGGGTAGGCATTTTTTATGGTAATCCTATTCAAACCCCTATAATCAATACAAGGGCGTAGGTCTCCTTCTTTTTTAGAGACAAAGAAGAATCCAGCCCCGGCTGGTGAGGAGGACCTACGGATATGACCCTTTCTGAGAGCATCCTTAATATATTCCTCCAAACAAAGATTTTCCTGGGGGGACAAGGCATAGACTCCTCCCTTGGGAGGCATAGTCCCTGGTAATAAGTTAATAGTACAGTCATAAGGTCTATGAGGAGGTAACCCTTCTGACTGGACCTTGTTAAATACCTCTTTCAAATCCATATACTGCTGTGGAATTTGTGTGGTCAAGGGAGGTGTAACAGGAACATTAATGGTGCCAATAGGTTGTGGGATTTGCTTAAAGCAAACACCTTTGCATCTCTCACCCCAACTCACAATCTCTCCTTCAATCCAATCCAAACGTGGATTGTGTTTCAGGAGCCAAGGGAAACCGAGTATTATCGGAACTGTAGGTGAAGATATGATTTGAAAGGTAATTTCTTCAGAGTGGAGAATACCCACTGAAACAGTGATTGGCAGAGTTTCGTGTGTGATGAAAGGCTGGGTAAGAGGCCTTCCATCAATGGCCTCGACTGCTATAGGTTTCTCTTTATGTCTTAAGGGCAGGAGATGTTTAGCAGAGAACTCTTTGTCTAGGAAATTCTCCGCTGCCCCAGAGTCAATCATAGCCTCACACTGAACAGTAGTGTTCTCGAAAGATAAGGTTACTTTGACCAGGAAACGGTTCTTAGTCAATTTAGGGGACATATACATCACACCTAAGGTCGGTCCCCGTACATGCCTTAGGTGTGCAAGTTTTCCGGCCGAACCGGGCATGACGATCTTAGATGTCCCTTCTTGCCACAATACATACATAACCCCTCGTTACGTCTGTGTTGTCTCTCTGCCTCAGTGAGTTTAGCACTACCCAATTGCATGGGTTCAGGTTCTGGAAGAGGCGTTTGGCTACTCACCACTGGGTTAGAGAAACGAGGAGCTATGGACAAATTAGAACGCCTGTTACGTTGTTTGTTTTTCTCTCTCTCTCTGAGCCGGTTATCAATGTTTATCATGTAGGCAATAAACTCATTAAGACTAACCGGAAGGTCTCTAGCTGCAGTTTCATCTTGTATATTCTCAGCTAAACCTTCAGAGAAAGCAGCCACCAGACCGCTATTGGTCCAATCAACCTCAGACGCTAATGTCCTGAACTCTATTGCATAATCGGCTACAGAACGATTGCCTTGCCTGATTCTCATAAGGGCTTTGGCAGCGTTCTTCTCCCTGCCTTTAGGTTCAAATGTAGCCTTAAAGGCCGTAAGAAAGGTACTGTAATCACGGGCTATTGCGTCACCACTCTCCCATAAGGGGTTAGCCCAAGTCAAGGCTTTTCCAGTTAATTGGTTCATCAGATAGCCTATTTTAGATCTATCTGTTGGGAATGAACCTGGGGAGGCCTCAAAGTGGTATTCTATTTGGTTTAAAAAACCTCTAAATTCCTTAGAATCACCTCCATAACGAGGGGGCGGTGACAAAGTTATGGACGGTGGTTTATGTGGTACGGGAACCACTACAGGTGGCGGAACCACAGGTGGTACAGGAGGGACCTCTAAATAGGCAGTCCTTTGGAGCAAGGTCTGAAATGCCTGAGCAAATTGGTCTAACCTGTGGTCCATATCCTCCACCCTATTTTCACAGGCGATCATATGTTTGCATAGTTCTGCAGGATCCATGGCCATGTCGTAATGTCACGACTAGTAATGTGGTCCAGCACGCAGAATCTATGTAAACATATACATAAGTCAGAAAAGGAAAAATAACAGGACAGAGCGTAAACCGGACCTTAGAATGGCCGGACTAATACGCTAGAGACAGAGAATGGTCAAAGGGAAAGCCGAGGTCAAGGAAGCCAGAAAATACTCAATACCGATAAGACAAGCCAAGTCAGGGAAACCAGAGATCAGAATAACCAGGGAAACGCCAAGGATCAGGATACCAGGAAATCAGAAACACGAAACTAGCACTTTCAGGAAACCAGGAAACTGAAACCACGACATGGCAAAGTACTAGGGTGAATTAGGGGTTTAAATACCCCTCTCTAAGCTATGATTGGTCAGAGGGCGACCTCTGACCCCAGAACGTGCGTGTGCGTTGACATCGTGACGTCACGCACACGTTAGTATAATTCTCGGGGGCGGGGCTATCCATAGACGCGACCACGTGGTCGGCGCCATATTGGATTCGGGCGTGATGCCCGGAAGTACTACACGCGCGGTTCCCGGCTCGCCGACGAGCAGGTAAGCTCGTGTAATCGGAGCGGTCGTGCCGGTCGGGCACGACCGTGAGGCTCGGCGGGCCGGTGACCGCAACAGAGAGGATTTACTGTTTGTACTGTTAGTGTCACTGTTCTGCTCTGTATTTTTATTGGTTATACTAAGTTGTGTCCCTGTTTACCACCAGGTATAGGGGGTGTTCCCCTGGCCTGAAAATTTGCATAAAAGCCAGTGTTACACAATAAAATTTCATTCCTGTTACACCCTTTATTATGTTTCGGCTGATGTTTGGGTACCTGATTACTGCTTTGGGTGAATTTGGCTTGAGAGCTTCATCTACTGGATTAGTAGACGAACTGAGAACCGAGCAGTGAGCTATAACCACTCTTGCTCTTTGCTGGTAAAAACTGACGAACCCCTAGCTACCACTTTAGGGTTCATTACAATGAGTCCTTGGGACTTTTCCCTGGATGCAAGCAGGTTTTCCATGGCTGCCTTGCTATACATTCCAGCTTTATGAAGATTCCCAATTTAATCATTTGACCTGGTCAAAGTTGATTAATTTTGAAACTTGACTTGTATGGCCCCTGCGGCCCCCCCATATGTTGCTGAACTAGAACTCCCATGATTCCCTGGCTATCTGTTTCATTGAAATAATCATGGGAGTTGTAGTTCAAAAAGTAAAGGAAGCGTGATCCCAAGCTATAACGGCTTCAGGAGCACTGGAAAATAGTTCTGCAGATATTGTTCTGCCTTAAGTTAACAATCTTAAAATAACTTTATTGCGGGCATCATAAGCAATATGATCCCAAAAAGAAATATGGATAAATAAATAAAACTTAATGCACCGTCATCACTATGGGGGGGAGGGAGGGGGGTGAGAGGGGGGGGGGGGGGTGCAGGGGGGTGGGAGGGGGGGGTTTAGTCTATGGATATATCTAAAGACTAGAGTAGATAGTGCTGGTGGTGCCTGAAGGGAATGAACCTGCTTATATCACAGGGTTGGGGGAGAGGGACTTCTAGGTGTCTAACCGATGTTAGAGCCAGACAGTAGAGATCAAGTGCCTTCAGAGTAGAATCTTTTTTCTTTCACAGCAACAGCTATCAGCTCCCCCATATTTCGGGGATTGTACTCCACCATCTCCAGTTGATATTCTTTTTCAAGCTTTGCATAACCAGCAGGATTTATACAGATAGATCCAGTGTATTACTTTGCAACTTAATAGCTTTTTAGAGTGTAAGGGATACTTTGTTCTCCCCTTCTTTACACTCTTCTGGTTTGTTATCATATATGTTGCTACAAAGGCTATTCTCTACCACTTGGAGCCCTGGGTGTATCTTGTTGCTATTCAATTGAGCCTCTATATTTAGAGACATCTCTACAGCCTTATTCAATAAGCAGGTTCATTCCCTTCAGGCACCACCAGCACTTTCTGCTCTAGTCTTTAGATATATCCATAGACTAAACCTATCCCTACCACCCCCCTTGTTTTGTTCATAGTGGTGACGGTGCATTAAGTTTTATTTATTTATCCATATTTCTTTTTGGGATGATATTGCTTATGATGCCCGCAATAAAGTTATTTTTAAGATTGTTAACTTAAGGCAGAACAATATCTGCAGAACTATTTTCCAGTGCTCCTGAAGCCGTTATAGGTTGGGATCATGCTTCCTTTACTTTTTGTTCGTGTACAAATACAAGGGTTACCCCCTCCCAGTTCTGCAGACACACTCTTATTTCCACTTGTTGGGAACTTAGCACTTCGGTGCTCCCCTTCTTTTCGGAGTTGTAGTTCAGCAACATCTGGGGGGCCACGGGTTGGGCAGCCCTAGTTTAGCACATAACCCCTGAGTTCTTCAACTATATATGTCATTCTGCTTTATCTTGCAAGTTGTTCCTCTTTACTGATGCCATGTGGCATATACTGTGACCGTCAATATTTTTGAGACTCTTCGCCCTCACACATTGTCATTTGAGGCATCCATTTCACCAATCAATATCCTACTTCAGCTGGAACATACTTCTAACTAGCAATCAACCTAACATGACAAATCTAATATCTAGCTGTATATGTTACTGTAATTTGAAATTGCTTTTTCGTGTGGTATTTTTAAAAATTATTTTCTCCACCCCTTTACGTTTTTTTTTAAAGCTTTAATATTTGTATACATGTAAGGTTATCCTCTCCTTGGTCTGAAAATGTTATTTTACTAAAGCTTTATTTATATGTGTAAACATTTACAGTAACAGCTCAGTAAACACTATTTATCATAGACACATGTAGAGCTGTTTACATTTCTGACACTGCTTCTAGCAATTGTAGCAACACGTGGAATAATAGGCAGGTCAAATGGAAGATCTGGATCATTGAAAATACCCCAAAAAGTTATTTTTGACACAAATTCACACATCTCCCTGAACAAACTTACTTACAAGTTAAACAAGAGTCGGTGCTCACTATAAACTCCTGGTTGAAATAACACAGTGACCATGGGAAATAAAGACTAACATTGCAATGTTAGCAAACAGCGTTTAAGAGCAAATCAGACGTTCACTTATTTTTGGCACATAAAGTGCGAACATTAAATACTCTTCACACTTATTTTGAATGTATCCATTGACTGTGTAAATGAAAATGTTTGCTGAGCAGAATTTCCCATTGTAACATCATTTTCATATCTTAGAGAGTAAATATTAGAGATTCTCAAGGAGAATCCTCAATGTCAAGGAGTTGTCCTCAATACACACACACACACACAATACCTAAAAATATAATTAATAACCTGTGAAATATTATTCCAATTCTATGTAAGTAAAATAATAGATTCTAAAATAGATACAAGCTAACACAAGAAATGTGCCAGTTGCTATTTTCTTTCTATTGCCAATCATTTGAATAAACTGGTATAATTGGTATAATGTATTGCAAGACCTCATGGTGTCCCTAAACCCATCACACTGGGTGTTTGTATGACCCTTTCACACTTTTTAAACCATTGATGGGACCCAGGGATTGCTGAAATTACTTAATCTTTTTTTTACGTGCAAATCCAACTAACATGGTTATTTAATGGTTAAAACGTTTGTTTTTTTACTTTGTTGACTTTTTCCAGTTTGGCTATTGCGACCTAAAATATGACATTTATTTAGAATTTACTTTAATTTTCAATTGACACTTTGTCCATTTAAATCTTTACTGAATAATCCTGAAAGACTATCATAAGAAATGAATGCGGTAATATTTTCTATCCAGACTGATAACAAAAGTATTAATAATCTGGGGTATATTCAATTAAACTAAAATTCAAATTACAAAATTTAAGCAAAATGAGCTGATATTGAAAAATTCCCCACTCCTAACAGTAACACATATTTTAGCCTCAGTTTTTTCATTTGGATATCAGGTCACTACAATTTGATGTCTGATAAATAACATTGGCAATATCTGTTTGGCATGGAATCTATCAATAATTATACCCTGGAATTTGACTAAAGAAAGATAGAAATAAATTTGCTTTATGCCAATATTAGCCAATCTCAATGGATGACAAATTTAGTGAAAGAATAGACGTTTGATAATTATTAGCTCTAAATCCATTATTCATCTTCACATGTCCCCCGTTGTTCACTCAGCAGGTGATTTGTCACCAGTGAATACTTTTTGATGTATTTCTCCAGTAATGCTTTCTTTAAGGAAATTAAGATCTTCTATGCTCCATTTACACTGAGTGCGCCATCCCAAAAAGTTTCGAAAAAGCAAAGAATGTGCTCATTTAATCAAGATCCCATTGTTCATGTGGTTAGGGGACACGTTGTATCTAGATGAATAAGGCTGGATTCCCTATGCACTGTCTGTATTAACATGATAATTAATATCAGTTGCCCATGGCCTCGATATAGGTGTACAGCACTTTGTAAAATAGATTTGCAAGGACTAGACAAGCATACAATGCAATGTTTGCTCTACACCTTTTCAGTCTTCTACATCCATGACAAAACACTTTATGGGTATATGGCTTGACTAAAGCTTGAAATAGTAAATTTTAGGTAGCCTTGAACTATTTGGAACAGTTTATTTTTTTGTTTGTGTGCTGACACTGGTTTTTGAATTTTATATACATTAAGTTAATTTCGACAGAACTCTCATTACGAAATTCTTATTATCATTGGTATTTATATAGCACCAGTATATTCCGTAGCGCTTTACATTATTATCAGAGGAAGAGATCTAACAATAAATGAGACAATTACAAAAACTTACAGGAACAATAGGTTGAAGAGGACCCTGCTCAAACGAGCTTACAGTCTAGAAGAAATGCATATTCTGTCTCACAAAGCCATATTTTTTTCAAAAAGCTAGGCGGCAAACAGCTGAAGCTGCCACAGGGAAGCTATAAGAACAACTAGTTTTCTGTCTTATAAACATTTAAAATTTATTTGTGAAGAATTGACAGAGTAATGGCAAAATCTAGGCCAATCTAGCCACTATGGAAACAATTTCTAACTATTTCTCATCTTGTCTATTTTGGCCAAAAATGGTCTTGTCAGTTCCCCATAGTTCCGAAATTCTTGGTAAACCAGGAATTTTTTAGTCTCCATAACCCTGGGGTACTTACAATGGAGATTGATCAGTTGTAGTCAAGAACCATCCTAAGCTGATGACAAAAGTGAATTGTTTATAAAATACTTCAATGGTGTGACAAGTCTAAGTATTGTATGTCCACATTGAGCATCACCAAAATGACCAACCAGGGCTCATTTATAGAGTGCTGTTTTAATGCAAATTTGGCTATTGCCTGCATCTGCTCTTACCTTCAATATTCAAAGCATGCTAATTTCCTCTGGGTGCTGGAATTTACTGACATGCTTGGTTTGCAACTTTGGCAGTTTTAGATTTGCTTTTATCGTTCAAGTATGTATATGTCAGCACCTAATGAAATCTCCCTGTGTCTGTGATTTTTAATGGATTTCAGGCTGCCCACGTAAAGAGAAGAAAAGTCTCTTTTGCCTGTCAAATATCCATTTCTGTCTGTCTGCTTTCAAGAACCTGATGCATTATTACTTAATACTGTGCAAGCAACCAGACCTATGCCAAATATTCTTGTGAAGCTTTCAGGCTCATAACAAAGTGAACACACGCAATGTACACAGGAGGATTCTCCGACACCAAGCGAACATCTTTCAACGTGGATTACTCACTGTTATAGAGGAGAGTGCAGAAGTGCTGGTGGCTGCAAGTTTAATGGAAGGCAATCCATATTGAGAAAGATAAGAGATTAGGGCATAATAAGGCATGGCTTTAACATTGAGAGATATATACAATGAGCGAGTTATAGCCGTAAGATACACTAGATGGGCATTTGGAATACCCATCTTTCATTTTGGCTCATTGGACAGTTGTACATAGCACATACTACACGTAGACAGCTATGAACATGATTAAGTCCAGGAAATCAGGACAATAATTACAAAAATCCGCTTGTGCTTAGACAATGATAAGCAGAATTATTAACTTATGAATTACTGCAACTGATCTTCATTAATGTAACCAGTTACCATTTACACTAAAAATGTATTTGAAGTTTTCAAGCCATTGCAATTGCTAGTTTAATCTGTACCACTCATTTCAGTATCCATACTGGTACATGCAGTATCTCACAAAAGTGAGTACACCCCTCACATTTTTGTAAATATTTTATTAGATCTTTTCATGTGACAGCACTGAAGAAAAGACACTCTACTACAATGCAAAGTACTAAGCGTACAGCCTGTATAACAGTCTAAATTTGCTGTCCACTCAAAATAACTTAACACACAGCCATTAATGTCTAAACCGTTGGCAACAAAAGTGAGTAAACCCCTAAGTGTAAATGTCCATATTGGACCCGAAGTGTCAATATTTTGTGTGGCCACCATTATTTTCCAGCACTGCCTTAACCCTCATGGGAATGGAGTTCACCAGAGCTTCACAGGTTTTCACTGGAGTCCTCTTCCACTCCTTAATGGCGACGTCACGGAGCTGGTGGATGTTAGAGACCTTGCGCTCCCCACCAGTTTTTTTTTTTTAGGCTATTTTGTTTTTCGTTATTGACAGGCTTTAGCTCACGATCCGACTCCTGTGGCTTAGTATTTTATTTTGTATAGTTCTGTGGGTGGTTAGAGGGTTTAGGCAACGCTATCATTTTCTGCATTTAGGCAGTTTATTGCAGGATTCCATCAGTCCGTTAGTGCTCATAATAGGTTATATGCCGTTTTGCTGCTCTAGCTTACCAGCGTTTAGGCAGAGTAGCCTTTTTTTTCAACATTTAGGCATTTTGTTTTAGGATAACAGTAGTCACTGGTGTTCAGAGAAAGGCATACGAGTAGTCTGGTTGCTTCAGCCACCGGAAGCTATTTTATTTGTCTGATTTTTTCATAGTATATCAGGCATCCTGGATGAAGTGAGGATACCCTCCCGACTCTATACAAGTACTGGTTACCCTCATCAGGTAGTCAGCACTCTGCAACTTTGTATCCACAAGTGTACACTGAGTCATCTGTGGGATAATATATAGCAGATTTAGCTCGTTTGGGTAGAAGCTCATTTGTATCCATAGATCTTCCATATTATTTGAGCTAAGGCAACATTTCCTCCTTTCTATACTATTTGTTCATATCGCGTTCTGCCTATACCCACGCCTGTTCGGACAGGGACACATATAGAAGCACTCTTTGAAGTGCCAGACTACAGAGATACGTTACCTTTAGTATCTCTGTTCATTAGCTGTTATTGATGGGGTTCAGGATGGATAGTGGAACCCCTTAGCATGTTTCACTCACAATAGAACTATCTTTATTTCTAAAGCCACAGAGTCTAACATAGGAGCTTTACTAAAGAGGCCAGGGAGATTCCTTACCAGTAGGGTGGATACCCCTTCACCCACATACTGCCCTATACACCTCTTTAGCCTGTGACGAAATTTCATTTATCTTTCCTTGATTCTCAGTGGCCATATGATTGTTTTAATAAATTCAATAAAGGTTGTATTTTATTATTCAATATCTCTACATATTGTGGTGAGGGACAACCTACTCTTTGACCCTAGGGGCTTTTGGCGCTTAGGGTCTTCTTTTCTTGTTTCGGCACATAAGTGAGGGTTACCTCCTATAGGTTTGTCCACAGACACGCGACTAGTTCCCCCTAGGGGTGACTAGTTTTCTTTATATGTTGTTCATTCGTTGTACTCCTCACCTGGTTTCCACCAAACACACTTGACATCATCTGAACCAAATAAGTTTATCTTGGTCTATTCAGACCACAGGGCCTAGTTTCAGTAATCCATGTCCTTAGTCTGCTTGTCTTCAGCAAACTGTTTGCGGGCTTTCTTGTGCATCATCTTTAGAAGAGGCTTCCTTCTGGGATGACAGCCATGCAGACCAATTTGATGCAATGTGCCGCAGATAGTCTAAGCACTCACAGGCTGAACCCCCACCCCTTCAACCTGTGCAGCAATGCTGGAAGCACTCATATGTCTATTTCCCAAAGACAACCTCTGGATATGATGATGAGTACGTGCACTCAACTTCTTTGGTCGACCATGGCGAGGCCTATTCTGAGTGGAACCTGTCCTGTGAAACTGCTGTATGGCCTTGCCCACTGTGTTGTAGCTCAGTGTCTGTGTCTTGGCAATCTTCTTATAGTCTAGGCCATCTTTATGTAGAGCAATTCTTTTTTTCAGATCCTCAGAGAGTTCTTTGCTATGAGGTGCCATGTTGAACTTCCAGTGACCAGTATGAAAGAGTGTGAGAGCGATACCACCACATTTAACACACATGCTACCCATTCCCACCTGAGACCTTGTAACACTAACAAGTCACATGACACCAGGAAGGGAAAATGGCTAATTGTTCCCAATTTGGACATTTCCACTTACTTACTTTTGTTGCCAACGATTTAGACATTAAAGGCTGTGTGTTGAATTTTTTTGAGGAGACAGCAAATTTACACTGTTACACTGTTATACAGGCTGTACATTACTACTTTACATTGTAGCAGAGTGTAATTTCTTCAGTGTTGTCACACTTTTGTGAGATACTGTATGTCTGGAGGAAGTAATGTGTCAGAGTTTCTACATTGACCTCTAGAAATATACTTTTTGTGTGAACATGCATAATAAATTATGTCAAGATAAAAAAAAAAGAATATAAATAATATTATTTCTTCAATGTTAAATTAAAAAAAAAAACATTGCTCCTTAGGAACAAAAAGTCCTACTCTTAAAAACAGCACTTCTGGGGCGTGGCCTACAGAGCAAGCAAGCAGACGTGTCTCCCCTGAGCTCCGTAAGGGCCTGGGAGAATACTCGACAAGAGAGCCGCGAAAATAACAAATCCGAAGTTACAATCGATATCCCCCACACAGAGTGACAATGGGGCGCAAACACAAGAGAACTCACCAACAAGAAGCTCCCCGGCAGCAAGATATTCGGCTTTCTTTCGAGAGGCCGCCGGCACAGCGCCAGACCAAAATGGCGCCGGAGGAGCTGGGGACGCCGGAGCCTTCAGAGGCCTCTCAGGAGGAGGAAGACCCGACGAGCTCACCATGCTCCAGAGCGGAGTCTAGCTCATCTGAGGCAGGGGAAGATGAAACACCCTCCACAAAAGGGGACATCAGGAGGCTACTGACCGACCTCAGGAAGGTCTGGAAAGAAGACCTACAGGCAGCCCAGGCTGAAATAGGGATGATCCGCCACAGGGTGCAGGAAATGGAGGACAGAGAGGCATCCAGGGCTCAACATATACATTCCACAGACAGCAGACTGGAGAGCCTCTCCTCTCAGGTACAACAACTGACCCAAGCAGTGACCACGCTAGAAACGCGCCACAGGCGAAAAAATCTGCGTCTCAGAGGCGTCTCAGAACAGATACCTGATGGGATGATACTTACATTTGTAAGAGACCTAACGAACGCTATGGGCATCACAGACACCCCTGCACAACATGCCATAAGCTCAGCATTTAGAGTGAGAAAATCTGCGGCAGCACCAAGCACCGCGCCTAGAGATATCATAGCCGTAACCAGTGACATCTCAGTCAAAGCAGATATTATGAAGCGTTCCAGGGAAAGTGGACCGGTACAACACAAGGGCCATGTGGTCTCTATATATGCGGACATACCGTTCTCTGCTCTAGTAGAAAGGAAGAAGCTGGCCTCAACCGCCAGACAGCTAAGAGAACACTCCATAAGGTATCGCTGGGGGCAAGGGGGATCACTGGTGGTGACCAGTGGAGACGTAACTACAATACTGACGTCGGCAGAAGATCCTGAGCCCCTGCTGCAGAAACTTGGGCTCCCACTTCGTATACGGACACCCGCTGAAGAGACACAAGCAGAGTCACCCAAAAACCCCCGAGAGACCACGGCCAGCGGCACCCCTGACTCCCGGCAAAGTCTGCTCACACCGGCCAAACAGACACAACCGGCAATACAGGGCAAGGACGCCAGCTCAAGCAAACCGCGACATCTAGATGGACTATTCAAAGTTCAGAGACTCACTTACCAGAAACCCTGCGGGATTAACACAAAGAGCCACTGAAGCCTGCTGAACCCTCCCAGGCGCCGGGGTTCATCTCATCTCACTCCGACTCAGCACGCTCAGAAATATAGACAGATGTATGCTCGGACACAGAATTACTCCCACCAGGTTCTCCTGCATTTAGGATATTTCCAGACTCCCGTCACCCATTCATACTGTTCTTTTTATTGTGCATGCATATGCCCCACGTAATCTCACATTGTCTTGTAAAATTATTCTTCATGATGTACACAGTCATATGTGCCACTTCATCAGTGTTTAATTACCTTACCCATAACCTGGTAAAGATGTTTAATGCAAAAAATTTCAATAAAATTCAAATTGAAAAAAAAAAAAAAAACAGCACTTCTTGCATGAGTGGCCTTCAGAGGAGGAGGTATCTGGTGGAGGAGTGGTGTCTCTGCTGATGAGTGGCCGGCAGAATGACATAGCTGAACCATCAGACGGGGGCATAGTCAAAGCCAAAGAGGAACCAGATGAGGATAGTAGTAGATAGTGTGGGTGATCTGCTGACCAAGACTTCCAGTCATTTAGCTATTCTTAACATTCTGCTAATTTGCTAAATGTTTCCTAGCTGCCCAGACATAACTCCTGTATGGTGCCCTTTCCTCCCACAAGATCTGCCTGCTTACACTGCAGGCCTCTTGCATGTGGACCGTCATTTGAACCTTGCTACTGGCAGTTGAAGTATCTTGGTGGGACAAGGGGAAATTACATATACATGACACATACATTACAGAATACTGATGGTGAATGTGTTCTGGTACAAACAACAAGGTCCAAGTGGCCACAGATGGGTATGTTGGTGGTGGCTTTGTAGGTTGCTACAGCTGTGGTGAGACCTGTCACATGATGTCACCCCCTGGTGATATTATAACAATTCCTGTAATACACTGTGGCCTAGTTGTAATAGCTTCTTCAGAAAACAAAAGAAGGGTTGCATATTGAATGAATCCTCCTCACTTTGAGCATCTCATGCTCCTCCACATATTCCACAGCTTTATAGTCCTCCATTTCTTCTTCCCACGCCAACATTTTATCTTTGATATGTCACATTTCAAAAACTATTTTACATAATTTTCTACGTTTCTTAATTTCATGGACAGCAGGCTCAGCTGCAATGTCGATGGTCCCTTTGTAATTCTTCAGTACATCGTTCATGATTATTCCTCATAGTAAATCTTACCAGTTGGCATCTTGCACTGGCATACTCAGCTCTCCACCTGTCCACCTTGCTTTCCATGGGCATTGACTGCATATTGTATTTCATATCAGAAGTGGATGTGCACACTGGATCTCAGATTAGAGTTCTCCAGCTGTGTAGCCTTGTCCTAATATGCCTCAAATGAAATGAAGAATGTATCCCTGAAAACAGGGATAAATTCAGTGTGTCCAGGTCGTATCTCTGGAGGGGATAACCCTTATACTGTAATACAAAAAGAGAATAAAGTGTAAACCTAGGACAGACATCCAGGAAACACTAATGAGATACTGATCTGAGTGGCTAGTCACTTAAAATAAAAAAATCATTTAATTGGTATACAGGACCATGAACTAAAGTAAATGAAAAAAGAAAGAATATAAAAAGTGAAAAATAATAAATAAACACACTCTAAAAGGGAGAGAGGGTAAATAAGTAGCTCAGGGAGCTCAGGGAGGAGCTTGGGCAAAGGGTAAAAGGAGGTAAAAGTAGTGTATAGCTATATATAAGTCCACACAAGAGTATACTGCTCTCTAGAGAGGTGGACATAAGCTATAGAGACTACTATGAGAGACACTCCAATACCCAAAACAACAAAATAAGGAAAAAGGTTTAACTCAAGGACACTGTATAGACCAGTGTGATATGTAGTAGTTCACACAAGCTATAGTAGTTAAATATGTCCTTGGTATGTACAAAGCCCGCTAGAGATCCCCAGTGAATGGCTACATAAGAGGATTATATCTTAGAACAGTGTTACAAATTGATTCACACTGGCTACTATGATCAAATAAATCCGCTGAAATCAGCTCCAAACAGGCTTCCAACCCTCTTTCCCTAGTTATACACCCCAAACAGTGATAAATAAATAAAGTGCCGTGCTATTAAAAAATCATATTCTGCCTAACGCGTTTCGGCGCTATGGAAAGCGCCTTTCTCAAAGGCTATCAACAGGGAACTGACTACGGGTTCGTGTTAAATATGTTACACTGAAAAAATTGAGCCAATCAGTGATGAATGTGGGCGGCGTTCTGTTCAGCCGCAATAGCCGTTTACGAGTGGTTCGCCAATCTGTCAATCAAATGGTGAAGCCCCAATCGGAGACAAGGGAGGGGCGGAGCTAGGTGCCAGACACGGAACGCATGTGTATTGCGTTACCATGGGTACCTGCTCGTACACGGAACGCATGTGTATTGCGTTACCATGGGTACCTGCTCGTACACAGATCTTATTCTCTAACACATAAATGTATCCATACAACACATAAATGTATCCATACAACCTATCCATATGGCCTTAATGAAGGTTTCACATTCACCCCTTTTATTGCATCATAATCCTTCATATGATATATGTTAGTTGCTTGTCACTGAATTTACCCATACATGTATCATTATACCAATATGTCACTTTCATGAACTGTTGTGGAATGAACAACGGATACTATATGTGATTATTGTTTATAGCCACCTAGTGTTAAGCTGTGTCTCAACACTACTTTCATTTTAAATGTAACCTTTCCGATACACTATTGCTTTAATCCGGGAGAACCCTCACATATGCCATTTATTTATTTATATGCCAATGTAGAATGGGTTTATTATCCCCCCTGAGCTCCAGAGATTCTTAAGCAAAAAGCCTTCATTTCTGAATGCATAAAACTATTTATTAAAACACAGTTAATAAAATAATACAGTATAACCTATGCTATTTTAACATATAGTGGATTCAGAAAGTATTCAGACCCCTTCATTTTCTCACAGTTTTTATGTTACAGGCTTATGCTGCAATTGTTCAAATTATTATTTTTTCTCACATTACGGTACGGTAAACATACGGTAAACATGCATACAGATATAGACATATATAGATAAGACGGATAAGATAAGATAGATGAGATACAAGTTATATACACATAGTTATATGGGGTAAAGGAGGTTGGCTTCCTGTATCCAATGGTGGTGGGATACCTCAGGCTAGAGTAGGCTGGGTGGACCGTGGCTGATGGGAATGGGTTGCCGGTGGTCAAGGCTCTCTCTCCCTTATTTGTCTCTCTTCCGTGTGCGCCCCCTATTTCTCTCACTAATACTCTCTGTGCACCAGGAGGAATTGATGTGTAATGCAGTGGGGAAACATGCACCTGACAGGGGCTCAGGTCTTAAGACCCATTTTTGCCAGGAATTTATCAAAAAACATGGGATTGTCCAATGAAAACTGGAGCAGTAGGCAAACATGAATGTTGCCTGCTTTTTTAGCCATAATTTTGTTAGGCTTATTAATATATATCAGCCTTCTGAGGAGAATGTTTGCTGCTATATTTATGTTTTTCAGTAACTCCTGGCATATCTTACTATTATTTGATTTTACATAGTTTTTGGAAAAGACCATCTCATTCTAACAACCACCTCTCACAACTTTTTTGCAGGTGAAGTAGGCCCCAAATTGCCTTACATGATGAAGTGGGAGAGTGATCTGGGTGAGGTATATACAGTTGAAGAATGGCATTACTTCCTGCTTGGTGGCAAGGTATCACACGGTATGTTACTCATCTAGAATCCCATTTTAAACTACTTTATCACTGGTACATCTCTCCATCTAGGATGTTTAAGCCCCACCTAGCTACAACTAATTTGCGTTGAATGGGATGTGGGCAGGTAGGCACTCTGTAGCACACTTTTTGCTCATGCCCCAAACTTACCCACTATTTGCAAGAAGCTCTCTAATTAATTATTTCTATAACTGAATACCCTATTGACTTATCCCCTAATTTACAACTCCTTAAAGAATTCCCTGATAATTTAATTAGACATAATTAAGTTATGCTAGGCCATCTCCTCATCTCAGTCACAAAAGCCATTCACAGGCATTGAAAGTTCTCCTGTTGGATTTTGAAAATAAATTATGTGAACTTACTTTTCGAGTACCATCTGCAGCTAAGGTAATTCTTAGTCATGATTGGTCTGATTGGGTAAAATACATGAGGGGTAGGTATAAAATATAATCATGTCATCCACCTGAGAGAACAAACCTTTTATTCTTTTTACTTGATTCACCGTTAACCATGAACATTATCCATTCTATGAAAATGTATTATTCATTCATTCACATGCACATCATTCATATTAGGTTATATTAAGATAAAACTATATCCATTTTCCCCTGTTTTTTTTCTCTTTTTCGTTATTTTTATTAACGATTTTTTTTCATTGCAAGTTTTTAATATATCAATATATGTTTATTGCGCTTTTTTCATTATTGTCTGCTAAAAAGTAAAAATCTTTATTATTAATATAAAAATAAAAAAATGCAAAAAGAATAATACAAAATAAAAACTCAACAATTGCTAATAAAATTAGCAATGCAAAGTAATTAATATACCAGGGGTACCTCTACACTTGCGGTATGTCATTTTGTGTATTCCGTTGAATGTATTATTGTAGGCACAGAAAAAAGACCTCCTTCACATTTCCAGGATATTCGTTCCATCTCTCATTGCAGAGAAGACCACACACAATAGTGTAGCTACTACAAAAACAATAATAACACACGTTAGTCAGGTTGGATCTTGTTTCGTGTCTGAGCAGCAAAGGCTCATGGAATCATTAGATAATTACTTGTAAAGGTATTTGTAGCATCTCCGTATTTAATTTTCCAATTTGTTGAAGGATCTCTGTAGAAGTACTGAGGATTAAAGTCTTTATATCTGTGTTAGTGCTACAGAGATGTAAATATCTTATAGCGTGCTGTAGTTATTAAAGGGACAGTATTTTATATTTTATAGCAGCGACCAGAATACAATAAAATAGAACATTTAGCCATAGGAACAGTAGGTAGGTGATAACAGAATCATTTTACTTTACATGATTAATCATGAAGTTTGTGATTAAATACTGCATCCTGTGAATAATGCTAAAGGAACAGTGTGCTGACAGTTCCTTTCCACACTTTTACATATGTAAATCGAGTTGGTAAATACACATAATCAGAAGGCTATTCACTAAAGTGTGAATTGTTGTGAATCAAAAAGTGAATTTCAAATTTTAGGCCAAAATAGCTGAATTGTGGCCTACATTTTAATTTAAATGATTTACTATTAATTCCCAAAGATTCTCATTTTAGTGAGTTATGCTACCATTTTTGTTTTTCTACTAAAGAGTGGTTAAGGTGAGAGCATCCAAATATGTGGGGAAATATTTAATAAAAACTCTCCAATAAGGATGGAGCTACAATATTTCCCTGCTATGACAGATTTGGCTAAATTTGCAAAAACGATTGTCATCTTTCGCCAGCTCACTGAGATGTACATTTATCTCAAATCTCTGTTCAGAAAATGTCCATTTTCTTTGCAGTTATAAAATGCTTTCATCATGTGCTAAAGAAGTGAACTAACAGTTGTGGGAACAGCAGCAGGTAACAAATAACAAGCAGGGCATTTGTGTAGGAGAGGCTGTGGCATGTGCTCTAAACTTGCAATATACACTACTCAGAGTGAGATTATATCTCCGTATTAAAGGGACACTCCACTGCCCAAATACAAAATAAATAAAAAGCACTGTTTAGTAGATATACCCAAAATTAAAACATGCATGCATTTATTAAGCATTTTTTCATTGGAGTTATATCTAAAAACAGCTTGCAAAAACTGCCTTTGCATGCCCTCCTCTGCTAACCCCGCACAGATTTTCTGTGACTGTCCAATCACAGACTTCCCAATGCAGCTCAATGAGAAATCTTTGCAAAGCAGGTGCTCTGGGCAATTGCTGCCTCTTGGGTTTAGTGCAGATAAACAAACCAAACCAGAAAGTAATAGTACCTGTTATCTGCTTGAAAAACAAGGTGGTGTATAATTTATAAAAGTTGAAATTTCTATTGAAATCTGCACTTATTCCAAAATAAAAATAAAATAAAAAAAGAGGACCCACTGTTCACATATAAAGCTTTTCAGCAAGTAATTTAGGGGTGTGGAGTGTTACTTTAAGCATGCCAAGGTAGAAGCTTGTTCCATAGCAATTATCTCTGGCATTATTGCTTATATTTAATGGCGTGCTGGCAAATCAAATGTAGTATTCGTAGACATGTAGTAGTTTGCATATAAAGCATTGGATAAAAATAGATTTAAACATGAATTAGGCTGTTAATTCAGGTTTAAAATAGGTGATAAAATAAAAAGTTCAGAAAAATTATTCTCTATCAGTGTTATATACTAAAGTGAGACATCAAAGGAATTCAAGTTCAAGGCCAGAATTCAAGGCCAGAGTAGCCAAACTAAAAGCACAGCTGACTTGGAGAATCTTTCCATTTTGTTTATTTGAAATTCACTTTGAATTCTCACTTTAGTGAATAACCCAGTAAAGTGTAAATTCCCATATATTCAATGTGAATGTAAATTGTTAGGTCAAAAGAAGTGATATGGAAAAGATTTCTAAATCAACTAAATACACTTAGCTATTTCTTTCCGGAACGTTTTACACTTTCGTTGCATTCACATTCACGATGCTTATTTTGAATTCTGGAGGATTTTGATGCAGAATTGCATATTTCAGGAAAAATAGCTGAGCTGTAAACGTGACTGAGTTTGAGAATTGTGTCAGTTTAACTATTTTGATGCTAAAGTTGCATATATATTGACATTAATTCACAATTCCGAGTTAAGTTAAAAAAATGCCTACCTCCACAAAATCAGATTACAGAACATGACACATCCCTATCAAACACTATAATGGTTCAATGAATGAGAAAAAAAACAACCATAAATATATACAGTATATCACTATAGATATACATCATGATTTGAAATATGATCTACTTTAACTTATTACTATTATTTTTGACTTACATTCATGCCTTCCCTTATACATTGTTCCTTTCATGTAATAGATCAGCACAGAATGAATTAAATAAAACCCAATATTTTTTTAGCAATCAGATTTTTAGAGTCAATCACCATGCGGTAAACTCAACGCACTTGAGAGGAAAATGTAATTGGGCAATTTACTCTGAAAAGGTTTGGATCAAGCATATATCTGATTTTGTTTTCCTTTTTTTTTTTTTTGGTACAGCTGCAAGTTTAATAGAAAGGCAGGTGGTAAAAGTAGCATTTTCTAAGACACCCAGCTGTAATGTTGGGTGCACAATGGCTTCACTGCATTGAATCCAGAGAATTTCTGCTCAACCATTCATCTACTTAAGAAGCTCGAATCAATCATAATTTTGCTTCAAGCTTTAAAAGGACAATTGAAATTCTCTAATAACGGCCCTGGGTTAATGTTCCATGACACGTTTTCGCATGGCTTACAAACTTGCCATCTACTTTCTGCCTCCCACACACAGTTAGTCCATGTCTCACACCAAGATAAACACATTGCATTCCAGACGGTAGACCCACCAGAAATAGGGCTTGTCTATGGTGTGCATACCTGGTTTTACACTGTACTGAACTATATGTTAAGCTGTCAAACCAAATGTTCTGCTGGATTCCGTATCTTTTACAAGAGTCATGTGGAAAGGGTAAGGCTTTATCATAGAGATTCATTGAGGCAAATCTAGAAATACCAGTGCAAAGGTAACATAAGCTATTCTTTACACTGTCACTCAGGAGGGAAATGCCTGAAATATAACTCAGTCACATGTGTGACTGTTTGTGGAAATAATACCTCAGTTTATTATATTTCGTTCAATGACACCATTTGTTACAGGCTTTAAAAAAAGAAAATCACGTTATAGCTACATGATATCAATAAAACATTATTTAAAGGAACAATAAAGCACTAGGAAAATGAATGTGTAAATTCTAACATTTTAGCGTTTCTGACTAGGTTTGGTGGTGTGCCCACCTCCATCTTGTGACAAAAAATAAAAAAATGTTTACTTACCTTTTGCAGAGAGATACCTCTCATCTCTTGGCCTGTCCTGCACCTGGTAAATATGCAGCCATCTGGACCACTAGGGACCTGAATGCCCAACCACCTCTGCAAGGTAAGAACAGGGAGGGGGAATATTTTCGTATTTTGTTATTATTATTAGATTAGATTATTAAAATAGATGCTCCCTATCCCACTTCCTACACTGCCCACACAGTACATCCTCACAGGCAGTACACCCATACACATAGTACACTCCCCCGCATAGTACACCCCCCACACCGCTACAAGAGAGTATACATACAGTATACCCCCTCACACACTTCAGCCCAGACATACATTCACCCCTAAATGCATACACACTTCACCCCTATACACAGACTCTACAACCCATATATACATACACACTACAGCTGCTTGATACACACACAATGCAACCCCAATACATGTACATACGTTCTCACTGACATATGCACACTGACACACATTTACTGACATAGAAAACAGGTGTTGGGACAGACCCGGAAAATGCATTTCTCAGCAGGGGAGCCGCTGTAGAGACCAACATTTAAACAAAGATTAAGGAACAGTGCGCACACAAAAATACATTATTACATTTTACTACTTAAAATCAATTATCTCAGCAAGCAAATATGGACAGTTTCGCCATATGGCCATATCATGTTAAGCCCACCATTACACCATAGTACACAAACATTGGTGGATCCTACATAAATCTTAACATGGGAGATGAGTTAAATAGTGCTAATGCTAAATGAACTCACTGACAGATACACTGACAGACACACACATACTCACTGACAGGCACACGCACTCATTGACATACACACACTCTCACTGATTTGACACACACACTCACCATAAATTCCTTTTTCCTTAATATGGTGGCAGTACAATAGGGATGAGACAAGCATCTGAAATTAAAAATCAACATATACGTTCCTCCCCCAACAGTTATAAGACACCAACCTGCCATGGACCCTCAGTACATCCCAATAAAACATCAGAGACATACTACTGCAAAAATATCACATTTATAAATAAAGGGAGGGAATCATGTACTGCCACCACATTAAGGAAAAAGGAATTTACAGTGAGTAAAATTGCAATTTTTCCTGACATATGGTGGCAGTACAATAGGGATATATTGAGATCCCAGAGCGATGAGAGGGAATTAAGCAACCACCGCTTGTAACACCTTATGCCTGAAAGCAGCATCAGAGGCAGAGAATACGTCTAGTCTGTAATGCTTGATGAAGGTGTTGAATGAGGACAATGTAGTGGCTCTGCAAATATCTTCAGGTGAAGCATGTGCTTTTTTGGCCCAGGAAGCAGTCATTGCTCTAGTAGAATGAGCTGTCAAGGCGGCAGGTAGAGACAGATTTTAGCAAGAATAAGCCAACTTAATCATGTCCACGAGCCATCTCGCTAAAATAGATTTGGAGGCGACATGACCTTTAAATTTTCCAAAGAAATTGACAAAAAGATGGTGTAACGGATCGCCTGGCACCCCGACTGGATACCTCGGTTGAAGGATGCTCCTAGCGTTTCCTGAGGACTCCAAGCACTCTGGCAGACACCACAATCACCGAACCGAAGAAGCATATAAATCCTCTCAAGCATATGAATGCTGTAGACAGTTGAATAGGAAACCATACGAATAGGTTTACACTCCTAGCAGTCAAACTGGAACAGCATACAATAAATCCTCCCCCAATAATGAGACGACACTTCACTTTGAGGGTTAAAACAGGAACTCTAGATTTATTCACACACTGTCTTATAAAGGATTCTCCCATGCAAGGGAGGGATTTACAATACACCAATCACACAATGGTTACATCCCACAGTTTCCCTCCCCTTAGCCTGAGAGGTAATCCAATTATACATACAGTTTAAAACATACTTTTTACCCAACTTTCATAACTCTAAAACCATACATCACATTCACATAAAAAATACATATTCACAATCAATCCATTCAGGGGAACAACATTTTTAAAAAATGGCATGAATCAGACCAGGGGTTCAAAAGTTAGTAAAGTATCTTTTAAAACCCCCTGCCAGCATGGCTTTCCGGCCCAGACCGGTTTCAGAGTCTTCTATCCTGGAGATAATTGAGAAGTAATTCAATTATCTCCCAGGACAGAGACAAGACTCCATTATGCACATGGTGAGCACAAAGCATTAAAATACTATAAAATACACAAAGTCACATTTTATACATAAAACACAGACATGTCACATATCTCCAGATAGCTGGAATCTGAGCGCACAAAACTACCAAATAGCGCTCAGATCCTATTCACACAGTTCAATTGCCATGGAGCCGAAGTCTTTAACTACACGAATGGGCTCCATGGCATAGCTATCTGGGTTAACACATTCACATAAAGTCGGGTCCATAGTCCAAAGGCAAGAGGCGGGCAAGCAGCCCCCTCCAAGGACACGTGGCGAGCTCGGTTTCGCCACAGATGGTAAGTCTTCCTGTATGTAGAGGAGCGGTCTAAGTAGATCTTCAGAGATCTTCTGACATCCAACTCTTGCAAATTATCATCCAAATCGGAGACAGATGGATAACCAAAGGAAGGCAGGGAATTGGTTGATTGATAGCCTTGGAAGAGATGACTTTAGGTAGAAACTAAGGTTTCGGACACAGAATAACTGTCACATCCTGTTCTGCTCTGCGGAAATGTCTGGCCTTGGCTTCTGATATCCAGTACTCTTTTTTACAATTTTTGTTTAGTTTGTCTTGGTTTTTCCGGTTTTCTATTCTGTGTATGGTTTTCTTTATGTTGGGTTTTCTGGGTTCATTCCTTTATTCCGTTCCTGGAATTCCCAGTCACCTGGATTCCTTTATATGTTTGTTTTATGTTGCCATTAATCCTTTTGTTTCAGTTGGTTCCTGCAGGCAGTTGCTTCATGTCCTCTGCCCCTTTCTTTGCAGGTAAGTGCTGTGTGTGTTTTATTATTGTTTATTTAGTCATGCATATCTAGGCAGTTAGGACCCACTGTAATAGGAGTACTTTGGCGCAGTGGTGGGCTGCATACATCTTGGCCATTTATGTATGTCTAAATCTTCAATGTTTTACATATATAGTTCTTAGTTATGTCTCCTCTTGTTTTGCCTTGCATCTCTGGTCTTGTTTTATTTTGTCTTGTATTCCCAGTTCATGTACAGTCCTGTCCTGCCCTGTTCATGTTTCCCTCATGTCTTGTGTACATGTTCTGGGTTCTGCTTTCTGTCCTACTCCGGTTCTGGGTTCTTCTAGTCTGGTCTTGTTATCTTGTTTGGTGCCTGTTCTAGTCTTGCCTTGTTTCTGTACTGGATGCATATCTGCTGCAGAGCCTCCCTATCAAGTTCCTGGGAGGTCTGCATGTAATCAAGCTCCTAGCTCTTGGGATTCGCAGTAGCTGCATCAGGGCCCTGGTATGTGGCCGCACAAATGCTGGTGCTCAACACCATGGGGCGTGTGGTTACCCTGCACCAGGCCCTGATAGTCCATTTCCACGTGGAGACAACAACTTTTTCTGGAAGAATTTTTGTAAATTCAGCAGATGATGAAAAAGCCTGAATTTCACCTATTCTCTTAGCAGAATTTATGCCCACAAAAAAGCTGGTTTTAGAGACAAGAGCTTCCTCCAAAGGTTCGAAAGAATGGGTTCAAAAAGCCTTCAAAACCAAAGACAGATCCCAAGAGGGGAAAAACACTATTTTTGGGGGCTTAATCAGCCTGACAGCCTTAAGAAATCTCCTAATCAGAGGAATCGAATCAAAGTTCTTTACCAAAAAATGGCTGAGAGCAGAAACTTGAACTTTGAGGGTAGATAAACTAAGACCCCCTTTAAGGCCGTCCTGTAGAAAATGCAAGATAGTATCAGTAGAAGGAGAATCTCGCAGGCAATGATGAGATATGCACCAATGAAGGAATTTCGTCCACATTTTCAAATAGATAGCAGGGGTAGATCTTCTGGTGGAATTCAGCAGAATCTTGAATCTCTCCTTCTTAATTCCCCTGCTATGCAGGATTAGCCGTGCAGCAGCCAAGCCATCAACCTGAACATTTTCAATACCTCTAGTAGAATACCTTTGTTCTCCATGATCTCTGTTGAAACCGAAGGTTCCCAGTACCTCAAAACCATCATAATTAAAACCGAGAACCAGCTCCAATTTGGCCAGTACGGGATTATGGACAATACTTTTGCGTGTTCTGAGTTCACCTTTTTCAAGATCCTTGGAATTTGGCTCACCAGGGGAAATATGTATGACAGGCTGAAGTCCCATTTGATTGACAGCCCATTCATGTCTGCCTTGAAGAGTGAGGCAAATGTTTTCACCTTTGCATTTGACCTTCTTGCCATTAGATTGATGACAGGCTGTCTGAATATCTTCACCAGCTGTGAAAAAATGACCGGAGTTAGAGACCACTTGTTCTGGGACCATCTCGATCTGCTTAAGTTGTCTGCAATAACGTTGTCTATTCCTCTTATATGAGTAGTTGAAATGTCTTCTAGATGACTTTGAGCCCAGGACATAATTCATGTGCAAAGGGAGTGCAATTTTCTTATCCTTGTGCCCTCTTGTTTGTTCAGGTAAGATACCGTAGTCTGGTTGTCTGACTGGATTTTTACCGCTTTCCCAATAATGAGATCTCTGAACTGATGAAGAGCGTATAAGACGGTTAACAACTCCTTGTAATTTGAGGATTCCTTTTTTTCTTCTTCTGACCATGTACTTTGTCTTAAGTGATACTGGTGGTTTGCACCCCAACCTGTATTCGAAGCGTCTGTGGTGATTATGACCCATCTTTTTGATAGACCTTCTGACATTAAACTGTTTTTTGCCACCAATCTAGTTGTCTTCTTAAAGGATCTGAAATGTTTATTTAAGAATCCAAGTCTTCTTCTTTCTTTGACCACTTTAGAAGAATTTCCCACTGCAAAGGCCTTGATTCAGCTCTGGCCCATTTTACTGCTGGGATAGTGGAAGTGAGGTGTCCCAACACCTGCATAGCTTTCCTCACAGATCATTTTGACTCTCTGACATTCTTTTGTCAGCTTCTTTATCTTCTTTTTTCTTGAGCCTACATGTGAAGGTAGGCATCTTTCTTATCTAAAGTTGCCATAAAATCTTCTTTTTGGAGGATATGAGTGACTGATGCGATGGTTTCCATTCTGAAATGCTGGTAAGGAATATTGTTGTTTAATTATTTTAGATCCAAAATGGGACAAAAGGACAAATCTGGTTTTGGGACCAGGAACAGCCCAGACTGTACACCCTGATACAGCTGGGTTCTTCAAACTCTTTCTACAACACCTTTCTTCAAAAGAGCAACTGTAGCGGAGAATAGAGCTTGTTTTTTTTAGTTTTGAACTATAGGACGAGACAAGGAAACGTGGTCTTGGTTTATCTAAGAACTTTATTTTTTTTTCCTCTTGCAACTAGGTTCAAAATCCATGGATTTGCAGTGGTCTCTCTCCATCTGTGAGCAAATTGTTTTATCCGTCCGCCTATTCTTATGGCGTCAAAATCTTTTTGCTCTGTCAAATATGTTTTTTTCTTTATACCCCCTGCGGTTCTTGTATTGGAAGTTCTTGTATCTGGGCTTCCAGGCATACTTCCCTGAGGGAGAGCTTTTTTGGTTTCCGACATCTGTCGGATTAGTGCTTCCAAAGGAGAACCAAATCATTTCTTCCTCTCCAAGGGCAGTTCATAAAGAGAAGACTTTGAGGCTGTATCAGCTGTCCATGCTTTAAGCCAAAGTGCCCTGTGGGCTACAGATGTCAGGCCCATGACACGAGCAGAAAGTTTAATCACCCCTGTGATAGCATTTAGCAAATATTCATTAGATAACTTTAAATTGTGGACCAGGCGAGAGATATCTTTGTCCTAGTTATCTATCAGGCTATCTTCCAATCCCTGAATCCAACAATACTGAGCTTTAGCCACTGAAGCTCCTGCTTTAGCCTGAAATCCTGCCACTTGATATGCTCGTCTGCTGGACATTTCAGCCCTTTTATCCATAGGGTCTATAGTATAGTATAGTATAGTATATATATATAGTATAGTATAGTATAGTAGTCTTTTTAGACAACTGAACAACTTATAAGTAAACAACTGACAAGTCTTCCCATTTGTCTTCTCCTTGCAGCTTTATGATGTTCTTGAAATGCCTGGAAATAAACACCCTTTTTTCAGGGTTTTTCCACTCTCAGTACATAACTTCCAGAATCTGCTGTGGAACAGGAAAGGCTTTCTTACTTGCTTTGTCTGATGTTTCTTCAGAGAAGGCAACATTAACTTCCTTAATACATTTTCTTAATTCTTCTTGTGGGAAACTGAGTTCTGTAATAGAAGAATCGCTTAAAGTTTCTGAATAGGAAGACATAGAACATTCGCCCGAGGACAGCTCCGATCTAGAAGAAGATCTCTTTCGTTTTTTGCCTCTGTTTGGCAGTAGCTTTAGATGGGTGCTGTTACATTCGACTTTGCAGAATCTTTGAATGACTCAAATGTCTAGGCCAGATTGTCTTGAAACCAAGATAAGAATGACTTCATGTCCTGTTGCTTGGACTTTTCCAGCGATAAGGATGAACACTGGTTGCAGATTTTCCTTTTAGTACCATCTGGTAGTGGTGTGGAGCATTTTCTACAACTCAGATGTTTTGATTTACAACTGGCTTTTTTTAGCAGCAGGAGCAGGACCCTTGTCTTTATCCATAATATCTGGAAAGACAGAACAAAACATATTTGCAAAATATAAAGCGATTATGAAATTGTAGAAATTTAAGAAAAAAAAGATAGACACAGAGGTCTTAAAGATCAGAGACTAAAAAATCTCACCTCTAAAACCTCTGACCCATGTGGGGGGGCTGGTGACACGGGAGATCCTTCCTGGCAAGCATCCATGCTGTCAGTAGGATCTGCACAGCTTAAATATTTAGCATTTATTCAAATTTTGGGGCTATTTCCAGGAATTCCAACTGCACATGCAGAGACCTCCTCCTTGCTTTGCTGGTGACCGCATTTGGCATAAAGCAAGTGAAACATACCTGCTCCGAAGATCTTGCAGGATGTACGCAGGCCACTCAGCTCTCCACTCGGTAGGCTATCAGGGTGGATCCCCCTTGCCTCACCACAAAATCCAGATGCCGTCTGTTCCTGATGGAACAAGAAAGAGAACTGAACAGAAAAAGGTTGTCCAAATGATAGTTTATCCAAGAGGACAGACAAGGGGGTAACCCTAATAGAATTGGTAGAGAAAAAGGAGAGAGACGTCTGTCACTCAAAATGATAAGTATATGTGTATACGAGCGGAAGTAGGAAGAGTAGTTAAAAAATAATACTTTATTAATGACAAAATAAATAAAACATTGAGCACAAACAAGTAAATAATCACACAACCCTAACCATAACTACCAGTCTAGTACAGTGTGAGAGACCGTAGTTAATGGAAGGGAAGAGAAAGTATAAGGGGGAGGGGAAAGGGAATAGGTAGGTTAAAACTTGGCTAAAAATAGTCCTAAATGCCTAGATAAGTAGGTAGGAAAACTGCATCCTATGTAGAGAGAGAGTAACCACCTGAAAATTACAGCGCAAAAAATGTACCCAAAAACAAATATGTGTCAATACTGAGCAACCAATGTAGCACTAGTAGTGTCAAGTGAGCTTACAGAGTTGAAAATATAACAGTATATGACAGATAGTGCAACAAAACATGTGCGACTGCAGACAGGTAAATATTCTAATACTATCAGTCTCTCTAGTTAGAGATGGTCAGTTATAGAATTGAGCTCAAAAGATCACGCAGACACATGCAGGAAAGTATAGCGTGAGTATAGTCCCAATACTAACAAAGACGATATCAAATGCCCAACAGGAAGCAGATTGGTTGATAATATCTGGGTTAGTGATCAGTGCAAATGCACGATCTACAAATTGGGGTCACAGTTATAGACAAAGTGTATACAGGTTCAACTCAAAAGATCACGCAGACACTTGCAGAAAAGTATAGCGTGTGTGTAGTCCTAATATTTACAAAGTCGATATCAATTGCCCAACAGGAAGCAGATTGGTTGATAATATCTGAGTAAGTGATCAGTGCAAATGCACGATCTACAAGTTGGGGGTCACAGTTATCAACAAAGTGTATACAAGCAAGAGAATCCCACTTACACTCCACTCATATAATAATGTTGACGGGAACTGAAATCATCAGTGCCCGTAGCCCCTAGTGTACTAGATAGCCTAACAGTATTGCGAGGCTAGGAATGAATAGTAGGTGGAATAGTGCCTTCATGGACACTAGGTATAGAAGAAGGAGTGTAGAAAGGAGAGAATAGAGGGTAAGGTAGCTCTAGAATCAGCAGGTAGTTATGAAGTGATTCTCCAAGTCAGAAGCTGACGATCTTAAGGATACCCTGGTCAGTATCCGACTACACGCTCGGTTGAAAACGGCTGTTAGCCGTCAAGAATGAAACCGTCCCAGGAAAGCCATATGATAACGCTCAATAATATCCAAGGGGCAGCAGGGAAAGAAGATTGAAGTGTCACTACCGTGTGTGTAACACCCTATGTACGCCTGACGCGCGTTTCGCCTGGATTAGAGGCTCATCAGAAAGAGAACTGAGGGTCCATGGCAGGTTGGTGTCTTATACCTGTTGGGGGAGGAACATTTATGTTAATTTTTTATTTCAGATGCTTGTCCTATGGGAAGAGTACATCTCTATTATACTGCCACCATATGTCAGGAAAATGTAATTTTATATATAGTTTATTTATGGTCTGATCTTCCAGCACTGCATCCTTTCTCGCTCTTTAACGATGCCAGGACTGGAGTGACATCACATCTTAGATCCCTACAGGGCAAGCAAAGAAGCAGTGCTTGAAGAGTATGAAGATCAGAGCTTCCTCTCTGTCCGCCTTTCTTTGGACACAGTATATTTGGGCAGAGTAGTCATCCGCTATCCATTCTATAAAATGTTATTCTATATTGCTAATTTTAGGCCAAAGTAGCTGTGACGGACCGCCTGGCACTCTGACGGGGTACCTTCATCAAGCTCACTTCCTAGCTATCACCGAGACACCAGTAGTGCTTAAACCCCTAGCCGCCGTTGCTTGGCTGGAGTCTCTCTGGCGCTTCTCGGCCTGGTACAGGGTCCTGGGTACAGCTTCAAGTGATTAAGCTCTCATGCAGAGAGTACAGCTGATCCACCGAACACTAGTCCAGACTGAAGGGTGAAAAGGAACTGCTTTATTATGAAAAAGTTGCCTGCTTATATACACAACCCCCAGCCGGGGGTCTCCATACAATACAATGCAAGCCCCTCCCAAAGATCTCTGTGCCTGGAAGATAATCGCGTTAAAGACTGGTAAGCTAATTATCTCCCAGGAACATAGAGGCAAACACAAAAACATAATAGTTCCAGGGCGTTTGGTGCTTTTGACGGTCAACTTTCGGGAGCTCCTTTGAACGCAATACGGTGTTTTCCATCTTGCTCTCAGGTGGCGTTTGTTCCCCTTAGTCTCAGGCACCTTCCCTCTAAAAAGCTCTCTACTGGTGGGTTGAAAGTGGTTCAAAACCCCGGACCAAGTTGTCCGGGAACATCACGGTCACCTCATGCCAAAAACTGTCACATAACATTTGCGGCTAAGTACCACTGAGTTGACCGGGGACTCACGGAGTCCTCATGCCGAAATTAGTTCCATAGCGGTCATTGCCAAGTACCGCTGTGGACCATTCGTGAGTTTGCCAGGGAGTTAGCGTTCGGTTCCATTCGAATGAAGGGAAAGTGCAAATCCAGGGGCACCCAGGGAAAGCTGCCAAGGGCGGCTGGGCAGGGTAACTCCTAAATGGGGTCTCAGACCTGGACCATAGTCGGTGGGGGGGAGTTCATGGCAAACATCCAAGGAAAAGAGCGTTTGTCACAGTAGCCAAACTGGAAGCATGCCAGACTTCACCATGACATTCACTGTGTGTGTGTTTGTGTGTGTGTGTGTGTATATATATATATATATATATATATATATATATATGGTGTGACTGAACCCTCTTACATAAATGTATTTAAGGATTTACAACATGATGGAGTTGCAGCTCAAGATTATTCTAGACAGGACATTTATTCTATCAGACATAAAACCATGTGCAATAAAGGTTTAGAGGGAGCCTGGGATGCTGTACCCAGCAGCTTGTACACAGTATTAATTGCCTCACATTTTAAATAACATATATGGGCTCTTTGGGTTGACTGAGGGTTCAGTTTGGGTTTGGTCATCATGGAATAATTAGCATAGATTTTGCCTTAACGATTTCACTGCACTCAGGGATCATCCTCTTTTTGCTCGTCTGTAGTATGCATTTTCCCTTTGCTGAAGTGACATTCTATAAAGTTTCAGTAATTTGTAGTTAACTCCTTCTCATGTACACTGATCAGCTCAAACAGTTAAACCACCTGCCTAATATCATGTAATCTGGTTGAATGTGAAGATTATGTAAAACGTCTGTTTGTAAATGCCTAAATATCAGAAAACTATTTTTTAATCCTTGAAGTTTTTGTCTTAAATGTTGACTTAAGTGTTAGTAATTTAAAATATATTTATTTAGGTCTAAGTTCTGATGGTAAAGTTTCCAGATTTCAATGCCAGGGATACCTGTCTCCACCCTGGACATTTAGTGTATATAAATTATTTTCAAATATTTTTATTGAATTTTTTATAATTACATAACACTATCGTAAACAGTTAGTAGAATACAAAATTCTGTAGCTTCACACCCTAATGGAATGTGATGGGCATGCTTAAAAGAATAACAAAGAGCTGAAAGAAAAAGATTCTTGCTAAAAGGGGACACTATAGGCACCCAGACCACTTCAGCTCATTGAAGTTGTCTGGGTAAATATTCCCATGTCCCTTAACCCAGCAGAGGTAATTATTACAGTTATTAATTAACTGCAATAATTACCTTTATTGGTAAACTACACCTCGAGTGGCCAGCCACCAGAAGGTCTTTCGGGTAGTTAGGCGACTTTTGGTCACGCGCGGTCCTGCTGCTGCACGAGCCACGCGCAGCTCATCCGACGGCTGCAACAGGAAGGCAGGCAGTGACCGCGAGAAGTGGTCTCGGGCGCGCTATTAAAGAAACAGTGGGAGCCTAAATTGGCAAAAGGCTCCCAATGTCCCCTGTCATGCCACACTCCCCATACACTTACCTTTTGGGGGTGTGGATATGACAGGAGCCAATCACATTAATTTAGAAGGTACTTATACTCACCTTTTTCCCTTAGTCCTTGCCCTATCGTGGTTTCTGTTGCAGTTCCCTTTAGCGCTTGTTGTGTTCAGTTGTGTTCCTTCGTATTGACCTTGGCTTTGTTTCTGACAACGTTATCTCTTTATCCTTATCTGTTCTGTTTGCCGGCTTGCTGTTTACTGTGTACCAGACACCGGCTAGTCCTAGTTTACGCTGTCTCTTTGTGCCCTTGACCTCGGATCGTTCCTGACTCTGTCTCCTCTCATATACGTCGAGTCCGGCCATTCTAAGGTCCGGTAGACGTATCTCTCCTCTGTGTTGTTTTTTGTTGAGTTGAATCATGCGAGTTGGGGTATATTTTCGTTACATTACGATAGGGCCATGGACCCCGCAGATTTAGCTCAGCAAATGGCTTCTCATGAGGCTAGGTTTGTAGAGCAGGACCACCGTATGGATCAGATAGGTCAGGCTCTCCAGACGCTCTTGTCTAGAACTATTCCTGCAACTGCACCTAACCCTCCTACACCTCTTCTTCCCGAAGTATCCACTATGCCTAATACTTCGCCCCATTTAACACCCCCTCCCAGGTATGGAGGGGAGGCTAAGACATGCAGAGGTTTCATTAATCAAATAGTATTCCACTTTGAGATGTATCCACGTTCCTTTCCCACTGATAGGTCTAAAGTGGGGTTTATGATGCATCAACTTACTGACAAAGCACTTGAGTGGGCAAATCCTATTTGGGAAGCCAATGGACCTATGGTGCATAATTTCAATAGTTTCCTTACGGCTTTCCGTAGAACTTTTGACACCACTAAAAGGTCAAAGAATGCCGCCAGAACATCAATGAGAATCAAACAGGGCTCTAGGTCTGTGGCTGACTATGCCATTCAGTTTCGTACCCTTGCTTCACAGGTAGATTGGACCAACAATGGGTTAACTACTGCATTTATGGAAGGTTTATCTGACACTATATTGGATGAGGTAACAGCTAGGGAGCTTCCTATTGCATTAGAGGACCTTATTGACTACCTCATTGATATAGATAACATAATTTGTGACAGGCTCTATACCAAGAACAGGAATAGATGTTTAGTTACACCTAATAACCCCAAAGTTGATAAACCTGAGAGTTTCAGAGTATCTGAGGAGGAACCCATGCAATTAGGGGTTGCCAAACTCTCTGATACTGAAAAATTGCATAGAAGAAGGGACGGACTCTGCCTATACTGTGGTAGGAGAGACCATATGATAAAGGAATGTCCTGTGCTTCCGGAAAACTCTCGCACCTAAGACCTTATAGGGGACTGGCCTTGGGTGTGATATCTAAGTCTCCTAAATTGCCTCCTAACTCCTGCTTCTCCCTGTTTCTCTTCATATGGGAGAGAGTTGTATAGCTGAAAGCATACTAGCCTTAGTTGATTCCGTGGCTGCGGAGAACTTCATAGACTCTGCTTTTGTTACGAAACACAACATTCCCATCAGAGAGAGGGAGATACCCTTGGCCCTTGAGGCCATAGATGGTAGACCTTTAAGTACTCCAGTCGTTACCCATGAAACTGTACCATTATTCATGTACACAGGGATATTATACTTTGAGACTGTTCAGTTCCAGGTTATCCCCTCTCCCTCTTCTCATATCGTGTTAGGGTACCCATGGTTACGTTCTCACAATCCCATTTTCGACTGGGCGTCGGGACAATTAAAATCATGGAGCAAAACCTGCCACGAATCTTGTATGATTAAAGTCACCCCTTTAAATTCTATTAATGTTCCTACTACTCCTCCTTTGTCTACTGTTATACCTCCTCAGTACTTGTTTCTCAAGACTGTATTCGATAAAAGGGAAGCTGATAAATTACCGCCTCACAGACCCTATGATTGTGCTATCGATGTATTGCCTGGCACTATACCTCCAAAGGGCAGGGTGTACCCTTTATCTATCCAAGAAAACCGTATCATGGAGGAGTATGTTAAGGAATCACTAGAAAAGGGGTTCATTAGGAGATCCTCTTCTCCGGCTGGAGCGGGGTTCTTCTTCGTATCTAAGAAAGAAGGTGATTTAAGACCGTGTATCGATTATAGAGGTCTAAATAAAATCACTATCAAAAATGCATACCCTATATCTTTAATCACAGAATTGTTTGACAGGCTGAAACATGCTACTGTGAAAAAAATATAGATAAAAGTGTGCAGCGCTAATTATACCACAGAATGAACCACAAAACATGCACTGTGGTGGTGTATATACCCAATCAAAGAACACACATACATATACCCCAAATATATACAGGATCAGAGGGTAGCCAGAAGTCAAATATGGTAAAATGCTGTAGTATATCCCATCTCTGAAACTCTGTATTGGGTGATGGTGTATAGATGGTAATCCCAAAGGTATTCCTTTTTGAAGCTTGTTCCTCGAAATAAATGGTGTAGAACAGGCACACCAATTAGGTATACAATATACAATTTTATTGGTAGAAAAATATAAAAGTCTTACATATAAGTAATATTGATGCCGTTCACAGGTAAATGCCCAAAGCACAACGCGTTTCGACGAATTAGATCATCTTCCTCAGCTGCACCTGTTGTATTGTGGGATTTAGTGATTATTCCCATTAAGTGTGTCCTAGCTGCCTCTTACAGCGCCACGGTTTATACTGCTTTTCACCTTTGAAACATGCTACTGTATTCACTAAATTGGACCTTAGAGGTGCATACAATTTAATACCTATTAAGAAAGACCACGAATGGAAGACGGCATTCAACACTAGATCCGGTCATTACTAGTATACTGTTATGCCATTTGGTCTTTGCAATGCCCAAGCAGTATTTCAAGAATTTATTAATGACGTCTTAAGATACTTTATTCACACATTTGTTATCGTGTACTTGGACGACATACTAATATATTCTACAGATTTACACACTCATCACAGACATGTTACAACAGTCCTGAAGACCCTTCTTGTTAATGGTCTTTATTGTAAACTAGAAAAAATGTTTATTTGACCAATCCGAAGTCCAGTTTTTGGGGTATTTGATTTCCGCCAAAGGTTTTCGTATGGATCCCCAGAAGCTTTCTGCTGTCATAGAGTGGCCTCTACCACAAGGTTTGAAAGCCATTCAGCGTTTTCTTGGTTTCTCTAACTATTATAGACGCTTTATTAAGGGTTTTTCTTCTATTGTAGCGCCTATCACCCGTATGACAAAAAAGGGTGGTAATACTCGTGTCTGGTCTCCCGAGGCACTTCAGGCTTTTGAATTTCTTAAAACTACATTCGCCTCTGCACCTATTTTACAGCATCCTATCCCCTTACTGCCTTATATTCTTGAAGTTGATGCTTCTGATATCGGGGTAGGTGCTGTTTTGTCCCAAAGAGAGTCGCCTGAAAAGCCATTGCATCCTTGTGGCTTCTTTTCTAGACAAATGTCCAAAGCTGAAAATAATTATGATGTGGGTAATCGTGAACTCCTTGCTATTATCTTAGCTCTTAAAGAATGGAGACACTTTTTAGAAGGAACTAAGGATCCTATCCTCATTTTTATGGATCACAAGAACCTATCCTACCTTGGTGAAGCTAAAAGATTATCTTCTAGGCAGGCTAGGTGGTCACTGCTTTTGTCCCGTTTCAATTATATTATCACCTATAGACCAGGTGATCGTAACATTAAAGCAGACGCTCTGTCCAGACAATTCGAAACTGCTGACAAACAGGAGATTGATGTTACTCCTGTCATTCCCCCAGACAGGATAATAGCTACTACTATTTTGTCTATTTCTTCATCCCTCTTGCAGGCCATACAGGCGAAACAAAGCATGGCACCTAGTGAGAGGCCTATTGATAAATTGTTCGTTGATGTTCTGTCGTTATATCATGATACTAAGACTGCTGGGCATCCTGGTATTTCCAAAACGATGTCAGCTGTTTCTCGGTATTTTTGGTGGGATTCCTTACGCAAGGATGTCACTGATGTCACTGACTATATAGGTGCTTGTACTACTTGTGCCTGTATGAAATCTTCTCGTAGAGTTCCTTGTGGGGTTCTGCATCCGTTACCCGTTCCCGAGAGACCTTGGTCTAACCTATCCATGGATTTTATTGTTGAATTACCCCCTTCGAATGGTTACACAGTTATCCTGATGATAGTAGATCGGTTTTCCAAAATGGCTCACTTTGTGCCTCTTCGCAAGTTGCCCACATCCAGGGAACTAGCTCTTATCTTCGCTAGAGAGGTATTCCGGTTACATGGTATTCCCGTATCTATTGTGTCCGATAGGGGTAGCCAATTTATTTCCAGGTTCTGGAAAGCCTTTTGTTCAGAAATGGGTATTTCTCTCTAATTTTTTTCCGCTTACCATCCCCAGTCTAATGGAGCTGCTGAACGTGCCAACCAGTCTCTGGAGCAGTACCTTCGTTGTTTTATGTCCCACCATCAGAACAATTGGTCTGACCTTCTTCCTTGGGCTGAGTTTGCTCGGAATAACGCCACTCATGATTCTTCCGGCAAAAGCCCTTTTTACGTTGTCCATGGCCAGCATCCCGTTGTTCTTCCGGCTGCATTCTCCTCATAGGGCATGCCAGTTCTGGATGAGCATTTGGCTGGTTTGCGTAATACTTGGGAGCAGGTTCAGCATTCTTTGGTGGATTCCGCTGCTCGCCAGAAGGCTCAGGCTGACAAGCATCGCAGGCCGGCTCCTTCTTTTTTTATTTTTTTATTCTTTATTTTTGTTGTGCATATTATAACAGAAGAGCTTGCACAGCCACGACAGCATGGGCAAGTACAATAATGACATTAGAGAAAGACATTATCATGTCATATGTAAAACAGCACAATTTTTTAGGTTAATGAGATCTATATTTTAACAGTTTATGTTCTCGTTTAGTTAAGTGAGTTAGTAAGATGCACATGTCAGGGAAGAGATTTTAGAAGAGTGACAAAGAAGGAAAAACCTGTACTATACAAACATAATACAAACAAGGCTGTTCAATTAAGTACATGCTAATTGTGTAACAAGAGCGTGACATGAGAGTCAGTGCACAGGTTACGTTACTAGAGAAAAGAAAAAAAAAGAACAGCTTTGCACGAAAAGCCTATACGATTACAGACTAGTATAAGCATTAGTGTATACATTTTAAGCAAGCTAGGTCGAACTTGTATAAAACGAGGTTAGGCTTAGAAATATGGTAAGTAGGGAAGACAGCGTTCACTTTGTATCTCTTGCTTGCCTAAATGGTGAATTTGTCAAAATATGATTAATTAAAAGAAGATAATACAAAACAGGATAATCAATGCTTAACACTGAGTACATCGGCATTTGTGGTTTGTATGCTGTTGGGCACTTAGGGCGTAAGCTTCGCCGACAAAGCCGTTAAGTTGCCGTCTCCCCTATAAGATCAGGAGTTGGTCAGATAAAACACGTGTCAAAACAGGCATATGTTAGCATGAAGCAAGCGTAATTTAGTGTGACGTAAGCGATCTCTGATTAAATTACGTATAAAAAAATCACACAGGATCTGGTATAGCAATTAGTGAAGGTTGTAATATGCTAGGCTTCCTATGGGGCCTGTCGAGTATTATGCAACAATAGAATAGATATAACTTGTTAAACTAAGAAGCAAAGTCATCGCTTATGGTAATTTAAGTTACAATATATAGTCCACGTTGGGTAAGCGTAAAACCTGCATGCAACTGGGATGTCTCTGACATAGTATTAATTGAGAATAAACTATTATGCATTACGTGTGGAGTGGAGAAGACTCAGCTGATCTTAAGTGGGATTAATAACACAACAGTTTTAACTTTTTTAACTTGCTATAATTTTTGCTTTTGTGCGCTGGATTGTTTGTAGCCTCGGTTAGAGTCCCTGTCCCAAGACACATTACGGACCGGTATCGTGTTGCAGGGTTAAGACTCCGGCGGGTGGGTACCTTCTCGTTTCTAGGTTGTGATCGTCGCATATGCGTCCGGCGTGGAAATTTGGGGGGTGAATGGGACGGTCAGGTCTGGGTCCCAGGTGTGGGTGCGATTTGGGGAGCTGCTGTTGTTGCCTGCCAGCCCCACCGGGGGCATGGAGTCCTGAGGCAGATTCAGGGTCTGCGGGAAGGCCGGGGCGTCGTTAATATCTTGGATGGTGTGCACGATTGCCCCTTGTTGGACCACCAGTGTCCTAGGGGACTGCCAGTGGTAGTCTATCTTGTGGGCCCGTAGCGTTGTGGTGAGTGGCTTGAGTGACTTACGCCATGCCAGGGTGCCGCTGGATAGGTCTGTGTAAAACGAGAGGTCCATATTCTCGAAACAGAAGGGGGTCCTGCCACGAAGGGTGGACAGAATCGTCGCCTTTTCTTTTCTGTTGCGGAGGGTTATGATGACATCCCTTGTGGCCCTGAGTGGTGCGCTTGCCGGTTTAGGGATACGGAACACCTCTACTGGGGTGATTGCCGTGGCCTGTCTGGGTGGCAGAATAGCTGGGATCAGGCGCCCCAGAAATTTAGGTAGGTCGGCTTCTGGGATTTCCTCCTGGATTCCCCTGATCTTGATGTTGGAGCCGCGCCTGGCGTCCTCAAGCGCCGCGAGGCGGTGCTCAAATTGCTGGTTCTGCCTTTTTGTACAGTATGCTGCAGTGCGGTGACTTCCTGGGCCTGAGAGTGTATGGAGCCCTCTAGGGTGGAGATGCGGCCTGTCAGGCCTTTCAGGTCTGCACGAAGTGTTGTGATATCCTCGTGGATACTGCTTTTCAAGTCCAGCAGCAGTGCCTTCAAGACCGCTGTGGTGACTGGTTCTGAGTCTACTTGTTTGCCACGTTGTTTTGCCTTCTGTGGTGGTGGATGAGAGGGCTGTGTGGTAGCAGGTTGTGTGTATCCCTCATCCTCCTCCTCCGACATGTCCTCGGAAAACTCAGAGTTCCCGCCATGCAGGGCCGCCATGTTTATTTCAGTTGCTCCGTGTGCCTGCCTCCACATCTGCCCTATCGTGAGTCCCGTGGCGGGCTTGTTCGGGTTTTTTTGTTCCCCTTTTTCCCCATAACATCCAGGAAGTTTTGCCCGGCTATTGGGGTCCCGGGGGCGGGGGGGTATTTCTGCTCTTTTTCCTCCGTTTAGAGCTCGGAGCTCCCCGTTTGTGCCAGGGCGGCTCCTTCTTATGTTGTGGGGGACAGGGTTTTGCTTTCCACGCGGAATATTCGCCTCCGGGTGCCTTCTATGAAATTGGCTCACCGCTTCATTGGTCCTTATCGTATTCTGCATAAGGTTAATCCTGTTTCGTATGCCTTGGGCCTTCCTAAGAATTTGCATATTCCTAATGTCTTTCACACCTCATTGTTGAAGCCTTACGTACGCAACCGCTATACCCGGCATGCTACCCCTCCCCCTCCTGTCTCTGTGGAGGGTCATGAGGAATTCGAAGTTTCTGCTGTTCTTTTTTTAAAGATTCTTTATTTTTCATTTTTCAGTTTTCATAAACAAAGTTAATGAACGTTTTTACAGAAAAAAGAGGTTGGTTAGTTAGGGGGTTACAATAGGATACAAAATATTTTCAGTAGCACATATTTCTGGCATTGTGTTTTGATATCTCTTATAACATTTTCTTTTGAGGACCTTGAATCAAGGAGGTTACGTGTGTGACCTTACAGTTCATGTTATCTGTGGTCAGGTGGTGTTACAGGGTTCTTGGGGTGGTTACGGTGCGTCCAGCAAGGTACCAATTCCGGGATGTTCCGGTTAACAGAGATAGTCGAGGTCGTAGGGTCATTAGGCCAGAAGCTTTCGTTGGTGGTCTTCCTATTGTTGGGGGGAAGGGGACATCTATCTGAGGGGGTGTGGCCTTCGTGTCGGTCGATGATTGTGAGTGTGTCAGTAGGGCCAGGTAGTTAGGATGGGTGTTACAGGGAGGGGAGTGTTAGGTAGGGGGGGTTATTAAGGGGGTAGGGAGAGGAACTGCGGAGAGGTGAATAGGGGGCTGCTGCCCGTCTGGGTATTCCCCTCGAGCCCAGGGCGGGTGGGGTTGGGTTAGGGGTGGGTTGGAGCGGTGTGTTTCTCCATAGTCGTGGTGAGCGTTGGTGGTATTGGTCGTTTGGTCTGGTATGTCACCATGGGAGGGCATTATTTCCGTCGAGCCATGGGTCCCAAACCTTGTGGAATGATTTAGGGGTGTCATGTATCTGTGCTGTTAGTCTGTCCATGTCTATGCTATCTGTGATTTTCGTGTGTATTTGAGGGTGAGTTGGTATACGTGGTGTGGACCAGTTTTCGGCGATTGCTCGGCGTGTGGCTAGGGCTATTCTCGCTATGAGCTTATTTTCACTGCGGGTGAAGCTGTCCAGGGGTTTAGAGAGCAAAAGGGCCCACGGGTCAAGGGGTACTGGTTTGTTAAGTAGTCTGGATAGGAGGGTCGTCATAGTTATCCATAGGGGTGTGAGTTTAGGGCATGTCCACCAGCAGTGGAGGAATGTGCCTGTTTCTCCGCACATTTTCCAGCAGAGGTTGGTGGGGCTTTGTTTCATGGCCTTTAGGCGGTGGGGGGTGAGGTACCATCTGAAGAGCATTTTGTATGCCTGCTCTTGATGGGTGACGCAGATTGAAATAGATTTAATAGATGCCCAGATGTCAGCCCAGTCTGTGGGGTCCACGGGGGGTCCGAGATCTTTTTCCCACGCTATGATGTATGGGAGGGCTATCTGAGTGTGGTGTGTGGTTAGATTTATGTAGATAGATGATATTTGGCTCTTCCTGGCTGGTGACTGAAGGGTGTCTCTTTCAAACCCGGTTAGGGACGAGGTGGCTGCTATGCGAACCGTGTCGGTCGCTGCGAAGCTTCGGTGGCTGTTGGTCCCATGGTCTGTGTTGGGCAGCTGGTTGTCGTTGTGAGGCGGCGTTCGGATCTTGGATTAGGTCTTGGAGGCCTAGTTGTGCGGCGAATTCTTGGGCTTCCGAAGGTCTGTATAGCGTGTATGTGTGGTTGTCACGTCGCACCATGAGTTTGAAGGGGTGGCCCCATGAGTAGCGAATTCTCCTTGCCTGGAGGGCTTGGGTCAGGGGTTTTAGTTCTCTGCGTTTGCGAAGGGTCGTGGGTGCTAGGTCTTGGTATAATTGTACCGTGTGGCCTTCAATCTGCAGTGGGGTCTCTATGGTAGCCCGCATGATCGCCTCCTTAATATGGAAATAATGGCAGCGGACTATGATATCTTGGGGTTGCGATGAGCCTGCTGTAGGTGGACGAAGGGCTCTGTGCGCCCTGTCCAGGAGGAGATCGGATGATGAGGCGTCAGGCAGCAGGCTGCTGAAGGCCTCAAGGAGCATGGCGTTGAGGGCTTCTGGTGCCGTAGATTCAGGCAGACCCCTTATGCGGATGTTGTTTCGCCTGGATCGGTTATTAAGGTCTTCTTGTAGGTCCTCCAGGTAGGCTATTTGTTCTTGTATATCTTTGAATTTGTCCTCATGGTTGGAGGTTATGGCGGTAACGTCGGCCATTTTGGTTTCTAGCGTGTGTGTGCGCTTAGTTAGGGAGGTCAGGCCTTCATTGATTGGGGCTAGATGTTTGGTAAGTTCATCTGCCACTAGGGATTTCATGTCTGTGAGTAGTTCTTTTAGGTCTTGCCTGGTAAGGGGCGATGTCTCCTTCCTGTGGCTAGTAATGCTGGTGTCGGAGTCTGAGTCTGAGGCCTGCATGCTGTGTGCGCATGGCGCCTCTCTGTCTGACCTGGTTCTGAAGATTGGCGCCACGGCCGTTCCGGACTTGGATTTTCGTCCGCCTCCCATTTCAGCCTGTTCCGGTGTGGGTCGGGTATGTAGTGCTCGGTTCGTGGGTGGATTGCCGGTGTTGATGCCCGTATTGTGTGCTTATGAGCTGTTTGCCGCCACGGAGCTCTCTCAGAAAGCGGCCATCTTCATCGACGGTTAGGCTCCGCCCCCCCGTTTCTGCTGTTCTTGACTCTCATTTCCTTAGGGGTCGACTTCAGTACTTGGTGCATTGGAAGGGCTATGGGCCTGAGGAGCGCAGTTGGATTTCAGCTGATGCTGTTCACGCTCCTTGCCTTGTGCGTTCTTTCCACTCTCGTTTTCCTGCCAGACCTGGCCCTACCCGCCCGGAGGGCGTGTCCTCAGGGGGGTACTGTAGCGTTACTTACCTTATCCAGGGGCTGGCTGCGGTCCTCTCTTCGAGCCGCGCGCGGTACTGCTGCTGCACGAGCCGCGCGCGGCTCATCCAACGGCTGCAACAGGAAGGCGGGCAGTGACCGCGGAGAGCGGTCACGTGTCCCGCCTGAATCTAAGAGCGCGCCGCGGGTCTCGGGCACACTCTTAAAGAAACAGTGGGAGCCTAAATTGGCAAAAGGCTCCCATTGGCCCCTGTCATGCCACACTCCCCATACACTTACCTTTTGGGGGTGTGGATATGACAGGAGCCAATCACATTAATTTATAAGGTACTTATACTCACCTTTTTCCCTTAGTCCTTGCCCTATCGTGGTTTCTGTTGCAGTTCCCTTTAGCGCTTGTTGTGTTCAGTTGTGTTCCTTCGTATTGACCTTGGCTTTGTTTCTGACAACGTTATCTCTTTATCCTCATCTGTTCTGTTTGCCGGCTTGCTGTTTACTGTGTACCAGACCCCGGCTAGTCCTAGTTTACGCTGTCTCTTTGTGCCCTTGACCTCGGATCGTTCCTGACTCTGTCTCCTCTCATATACGTCGAGTCCGGCCATTCTAAGGTCCGGTAGACGTATCTCTCCTCTGTGTTGTCTTTTGTTGAGTTGAATCCTGCGAGTCGGGGTATATTTTCATTACACCCCTTAAGGCCAGCAGGTGTTCTATGCCGTCCTTTTTAAGGTGACTCTAAACGCCGGAGGGCAGCATAGAACGTCCCCATCCATTGTACTCACCGGGTCCCCGCTGTTTCCCCAATGGCGGTTGCGATCCTGAGCTCCCAGGCAGACCCCCTCTGCCCGATCTGGCCCTCCAGGGCCATATGATCGCGGGGTCCTTGCCGGCATATGCAGTTCTCAGGCTGTCCCCCTAAAGCCTGTAAAAAAGTTTTACAAGTTAAAATAAAGTTTTAAAACACTTTATAAATGTAATAAAAGTACTTACATTTACATATATATATATATATATATATAAAGGCGTAGCCTGTAATTGTGGGAGGGGTTACCTGGCTATATCATTATTATTATTGCCATTTATATAGCGCCAACAGATTCCGTAGCGCTTTACAATATTATTAGAGGGGGGATTTAACTATAAATAGGACAATTACAAGAAAACTTACAGAAACGATAAGTCAAAGAGGCCCCTGCTCAAATGAGCTTACAGTTTATAGGAGGTTGGGTACAAATATATATATTCAAATATATATAAGCTCAGGCCCCCTCCTTATCAGAACCATCACCACTGGGTTCATTCAGAACCACTGACTTCCGGTTCCGGTCCACTCACCTCAACCTCACTCTACACTGATCCAGTTACCTGCCTTATCTGACTCCGACTAGACCGACCGCAGTACCGCCAGTCCCGGTAACCCAACAACAGATTCAATACCGCTGACCTCTCGCCTCCCCACGACTTCCGGGGTACAGCTCTGGGTCCCGTTCGTTTACTCGAACCGTGAGTTCACCCGAAAGGGTACCCATTTACATGGCATTCGTGCCAAACACACAGCATTCACGTATACGAATTCGTCCATTCGGGACCTCTCACCACGCGTACTCACCATTCTGGCACTAACCTTCGAACGCTGATCGGCAAGCCGGTCGTTCGACAAAAGAACTTGTTATTTCAATCAAACATTCTCTATACACGCGGTCGCTCACTACGACACCTAGCTGCTAAATTATATTATGAAAAAAATGGAAATATATTACTTATCTTCATGTTAAACAATATTATGCCAATTTTCGTGTTGTCATCTATACGTATGTCACTCATGTTATGTTTGCAATCAGGACCCAGTTAGCTTTCCAATACGGAGAATATTTGTCCTACAAATAGAGTAATTGCACTATGGTTAGGTTAATTATCCATCTACTGTTACTTATTCAACAGGTAATTTACGTCTCGCAGCTGCTAAACTCTCTAATTACCTGTCTCCCACGCTAGGTAGTTACCAAACCATATTACTTCTCGCGGTCGCACTTGACTGCCGCAGTTCACCTTATACCCACCTTATACCCACTGTTTCTTTTTCATACGGTACGTATACTCATGTGCAATTATTCTAAAATTTGTTTGATTACTTTTATGCATACCCCATCTCCTATCAGTCCCACAATATTCCCTAAATACGGTTTAAATTCCAGTTCAGCAACATGGCCAATACTAGTCAACGACATCCATTTCATTTGCCACTCTCCAGAGTAAATAGCAAATTGCCTTACACCTTCCTCTTATATTTTGCAATAGCGAAGTAAACCGCTAAACAACTCTAGCATACTCAAGCTTATCCCTCACCTTAATGTCCAATTCCCTCCTTTATATTTAATTGGCACAAGAGAGTGACCACAGGTTTCTCACGTTCTCACCCATATTCTTATTTTTTTTATTTTTTATTCTTTATTTTTGTTGTGCTTGTGTAACAATCGAATGACAATAATGCCCCAGCTGCATATTTAGACAATGCGAACATACAAGAGTATAGACTGTCATGTAGCATTTAGAAGATACGCACATATTTTTATATAGTGATAATATCAAAATCAAGCTGGGTACATGCTGGTCAGCAATAATGAATACTTCAGTTGTTTGGTAACAGTAGCGTAGGGTTAGTGAGTGTACTGAAAGTTGTTGCTTTAGCCTCGGGCCCTAGGTATAGTCTTGCTTAGCTCGCTTAACTGTGCTCTAGTGTGGTATACATATTTTCAGCAATAACAAGCAATAACAAGCAGTAACAGGCTATCTAACCATTCAAGTCATATAGTAAATAGACAGGTAGGTCATGTGTCAAGTATTGTGTCCGTCTCTAGTTAAGTCGCATTAACAGGATGAATTAAGTGTGCCTGTTCAAATTCTGCATTTGCCATTCGTCAAATTGAACAGCAATTAAACATGCATTTATGATTTCAGTAAGTGACAGTTAGTTAGAGACAGGCTGGTTAGATCGACAAGCTGTGTGCTCATATTTACAGTGTGGTCCATAGGCAGGCATATTGATGGAGTATAGCAACTGGCATCAGATCTCATGCGTTGGTGGTACAGAGTTCCTGAGGGAAAGGTGGTGAAAGGTAAGTTAGTTCCAGTAGTAAAAAGTCCCTCTTCAGATGAATGAGAGATGTCCCCCACGACTGCTGATGTGTGGTATCAGGGCGCACAGTCTGCAGCCGGTTGCTGAGTGCTGGGTAAGACCTCCGCTGTGCCTCATCCGCATGTGTAGATCTCTCCGACAGCAGTGGTGTGGATGTTTGATATTTGCTTCTCCATGTGCCGGTAGGCCCCCCAGTTCAGCAGTAGGTACGGTTCGCTGATGTCCCTATTGGGCAGTTTGTTGCCCTGCTTGGAGGAGTGAGGGAGTACCGGGACCCCGCGGGCGATCTCTGAGGGTTCTGCCTTAGTAAAGGTGGGTGGCTTGCTGTGGTGCAGGAGTACTTGCAGGTGTATGGTTGCGGCAAGGATCTGTACCTGTGGTGTACTGCCTCTGTGGGTAAGCGGCTTGTGAAGGTTCTGGTCACCACGCCATCCCACATGGCCTCCGCCATCTTGGTGACATTGCCTGGAGCGCGGGTCTTGGCGGCCCTGCTGCTTCACCTGTTGTACTTGTCGGTGGTCGGGTCCCGAGGGTGGAGACTGGGATCACCCCCCCGGTCCAGAGGGGGGGTACGGGGCCGGTTTCTCCGCGGGTCTGACTCTGAGCACTGGACGGTATGCGGCAGGGCAGCGGCCGTCCGCCCCGCTCGCCTCCGGAGTAGGCCTCAATAAAGTCAGGTAGGATTCCTCCTCCAGGGGACTGAAGCCTGTTGAGCCAGCCTCACCCTGGATCCAGGGCTCTCCGCCCGGTGAGGGCCACCGTTGCAGGTTGGTTTTGTGCCAAAATTTTTGTGCCAAAAAAAGTGAACCGTTACGATTTCACTAACTAGGTACGTCTCCATTTTACTTCTTACTCCCAATATCCCAACAAACTAGGGTTTGTCAACTGGCGGTTATTAGTAGCATTTTGCCCCTAGCTTACTGTAATTAAACTACTCCCGTGAGGCCATCCTCATTGGAGGTATACGCCCCTCGGTCCAACGCATAGCTAGAGCCTCACATTAACCACTGTTGGTTACTAGTCAGGGCCTCACCAGTCACACCCAATTATATTTTGTCTTGTTACAGTCACCGAGAGGCCAATGATTATGCCACATCATTCAGTGGTCCCTGCCCACTCAGCCCTCCTCATAGATGGAGCCTCTCTAGCCACTTGGCACTAGCAGGGCTACATCTTCCTTGTAGGTCAGATAATGTTTCGCCTTAGGCTTCGCTAGAGCCAGTTAACACAGGCACCGTTGCTCACAACTAAAGGCCATATCCTTACCCATGTTTTCATTCTTAGTATATCTCAAATTCCTGATCAAGAACAGGAACTGGCTATACCCGAAAACCCAGCCAGGCCTTCCACCCCAGCCGGTCCAAGCACCCCCACCGAGAATCTGGAACCATCCAGCCCGTACTCCCTGCGTTAATCCCTAAGCTCGCAGCTGAATTATGTCGCATGGGGGTCCCGTTCCAGGCTACAGCCCGCAAGGCCGAACTGTACAAAATATTTATCTCAAACACGTGTATTGCCCAGACAGGAGTTGTCCTGCAACCTGACAAATATCCAGAGATCAAGGGTCTGATGTAATCTCTCCTGGCCTCTATTAATACGATCAGCGTTAGGCTGGATAAATTGGAATCCCCTCAGACATCGTCAGCCATCTCGACCCATACCGACCCCCACTCCGGCTCGCCTCCCCCCCACGGTACCACAACCGACTTGTACTCACTTCTGTGGTTATCTTACTATTACGGCTAATGTCCCCGACTACAAATAAAAAGGCGTAGCCTGTAATTGTGGGAGGGGTTATCCAGCTATATAAGCTCAGGCCCCCTCCTTATCAGAACCGTCACCGCTGGGTTCATCCCTCCCACCTCTCCCCTTTATCACAATTCATGGGTGGGCCCTCTTTTATTACAGGCCTACCCCATATGTCGGTTCCGGCAGTTTGTATCCCCAATTGAAACCCCTATATCCCAACTACAGCTCCCATTCCCCCATTAGAGCCCTTATTTGTAACACAAGAATGAACATGTGGACTTGTATCTGGGCGCGATGCATATTTGTGTGGCTTTCAAGCTGGTGGGTACAAGCAGGGCCCATGAGTTGTCAGTCCGCCCCTGCCCTAGTGAACAGCAAGGTAGAGAACCTGACTGAGATGCTGGTGCTGTGAGTTCAAAATCCAGCCAGGTCTCTTAAAGGGGTGGCCACGGTTTGCTGTCTGCAGGGTTGCACCGTGACGCAAACAAATATGAACTAAGTGTTTGTAACTAAGTGGCTACTAAAAAAGTCTGGACTTGGGTTGTCTACTTTTGCAAATGGTATGCCATCATGGGGGTAATTTTCATTCCTGGGCTACCATATGGTCTCAAAGGCAACATAACCAATCTTGCAAATTTTAGTGTGTATATACTGAAAAGTGTACCATGCTATATTTGACCCTGTAGCTTTCCGAAACACATTAAAACCTGTACATGGTTTTACTCGTAAGACATCGCTGCATACAAATATGTGTACTTTATTGCAGTAACAGCTAACAGTATTATGATATTCACAGTTAAAATGCCATGCAAAACCAAAACAAATAACAAAATTTCTTAATTTCTCACATTTATTTATATTTTATTCATATTAAATTATGTTTCATATATAAATATTGGATGTGACATGAAATCCCTATTTCTCCTGAACAAAATGATATATAATAAGTGTGGGTGCATTTATTATGACACATAGCGCAAATTCCAGGTTTTGTTTACATTTTTCGGTTCCATCCTTAAGGGGTTAACGAGGGTGCTGTCATGTTGACATTTCTAAAAAAATAAACAAATACAAATTCTCAGCTCTAGAATATACATTAATACAAATAATTCTATTTGTGGTTAACTTTCAAATATTTGAAATCAATACTTAGAATTTGACAGAGTGCTTTTTAACTGGCAGTAGCAACATGGGAGGAGGATGTTTTTTGTTAAATAAGGGTTGACCTTGTAATTCCATAAAATACCCATAATTTTTTTTTTAAGTTTTATCCTTTCTTCTTTTCTTTTTTCAGCATATCTTTAAATGTAAAATTTTCACATTACCCTAGTGGGAGGTATTAATACTTACAGAATAAATATTTTTTGCTGTTTTTTAACTGGAACAAATGCACGAATGTCCTAATAACTGTGTCTTTTGTATATGGTCACCCTGTACATTGTACATTCAAGGGATACATGCATCACTTATCTCAAGTCATCTAAAAGGTTAAGTCTATATTTGTTTAGGCACAGTGTTAATTTCACTTACCCTCCTGGGTATGGTAAACAAATAGGGAAATTTCTCAATGCAGCATGCAAATTACCTACCAAATTCATCAAAACCACCTGCCTATGTTCCTTTTGGAACTTGGTTTTCTTTGTATATGCAGTCGGCCTCTTTTTAAATGCAAATCATTCATGTACAAAAATATTTAGGTCTGCAATATCCCATTTTATTTAATGTATCTTGCAGTTCCTTATATAATTATAATAATATATATATTATGTTTGCTTTGCTGGTGAGAAATATTCCCAGTGCTATTTTCACTTCTGATGGGGGATACACCGTATACAAACTATGAATTAATGAATACTATATCAGAAATAGATGATGCCGTTGCAACCTGTCTCACTTTAATCTGGGTAGTCCCTGCTTTTGAGCTCTAGCTAACATCAAAGTCATGTTGATTCATGATTACTGTAAGACACTAAATAACACATGTAACTAATATGTAGCTGGGACAAACTGTGGACATATAATGACCTTAGAAACGTGTTTAAACATATCTGTCCATACACTATGCCAGGGGTAGGCAACCACTTGTCAGCATTGTGGCTGTAAGAGCATGATGGGGGATGTAGTCCACAACATCTGCATTGCCAAAGGTTGCCTAACCCTACACTATACTAGCCATACTTTCTATCCTATCAGTCAGTCTCTGCATTCATTGCAATATTTCCTGATCAAAACCACAACCCTAAGACATGTTCTCTCAACTCTCAAGAATCCAGTGTTGTATTTATCCTTTAAAAATATATATAAATAAGTGTCAACAGTCATATTCCCCATTAGTCTATCTCTTCCTAGTCTCAAAATTGTCTCATCATAGCCATAATCTATCTAACAAATATCTATATTCTCCTTTCTCTAAAACTGTTATCATGTCTATATATGTATATATGTAAAGGCAGTATGCCTGGAGTTGTGGAAGGGTTTTTTGCTGGCCTATATTTACCCTGTAACAAACTCCATTCCCTGGTGTTCGGTTGTCCGTACCCTCTTATTCGTCCACCAAATGGACGGTGTGTGGTCCCAACTTGTTATACCCATTCGGACGCCGACCTCCCCTTGCTGTTAACCACAAATTGGTGATTAACTTGAGTGCTTCCCTGTGTGGCTGCCATTCGTATAACTGAACACACGTGGTCTAGTGTATGGTGGTCATTTTGTCTCCCGAACGCAGGCAGCGGCACCTGGTCGTCGAACGCCTGGAACTATTTTTGGCCTAGCGTCTCCGCGAACCTGGGCAATGTTGGTAATGCTGCCTGTCCCACTTCCCGACCAACTACACGAACGGCGTTTAGGAGATAGGATCTACCGAACAGGGGGAGCATTTGCTCCCTAAGCCAGGGGAGTCTTTGTCGGTGTTTGTTTGAGAACCCCTGAAAGATTACTTGTTTTCTATGGAACTATTTTGGGGCAGCACCTCGTGGCTGACTGGTCAAAACTTAATTTGAATGGTGTTTTCGCACCACCGAAGGGATCTGAGCGCTATTTCGACAAAGTGGGCGCTTAGACCCAAACTATTTGGGGATATGACTTTTGTGGGGTTCCTATGTTATGAAAATGTATTTTTATGATGATTTGTATTATTGTATATCTTTTCCTGTATCTGAGAGATAATTGAGTTAAAGTTTTCTCACTCAATTATCTCTCAGAAACAGAGGTCCTGGGAAGAAAACCCTTGAATCCTTAATCCTTAATTCAAGGGTTTTCCTCCCCCATGCTAGTGGTCAGTGCATAAAAGCCGTGTGTGGCCAGAATAAATCAGTTGTACTCCCAGAACTAGTTGCTGGGGAGGAGGTGGGATATTCACTTGGCTATTTCTTGTTCCCGAGTTCCTGAATTCCTGGTCAGGACTAAGGCTCTGCTACAAACCCCCTTTCCAGCTACCTCCTGACATTTTGCTGACGTTTGGAAGCGGGTAGCTAGGTTATGCACACAAATTCCGGTTTGCAGGCTTCCCAGATTCTTATGGTGTTCCTTCTTCGATGGAGGAAAATCTATTTGCCTGACCAACGGTTAACCTCCCCAGCTCTCTTCTCTTTGACATTGTACATCTGGCCTACATTCAGCTACACTACATATTCATTGTGGTTCAGTACATTCGACCTACATTTAGCCGTGCTATATTTTCATTCTGGCCAGGGGCGGACTGATCAGTTGGGCAGATCGGTGATGGACCGAGGGCCTGAGGCAGTCAGGGGCCTGGCAGCACAGCCATGCTCAGCCAAAAAATTATGATTTCTCCCATATCCCAGTGATATGTTACATGGCCCCTACAACATATCACTCTTTAGATAACCTCCTCTCCTTCCCCCATTTCTCTTTTATCAGGGAGACCTGGCAGCGATCATACAGTTCTTGCTGCCAGGTCTCCCCTGTATGCTGCTGTGTGTGAGGAGGAAGAGGCAGGGCCGGGAAGTGATATAACTTCCAGTCCTCACCTGAAGAGCACCCAGAAAATAAGATGCTGCAACAGCCTGGTAGATAGCACAGGTAAGCTCCTTATAGATTTTTTTTTGTACAGCTTTATTGCACTCACCTCAGCACCATCTGTCTCCCTGCACCCACCAGAATTCCCCCTGCACCCACTACAACTCCCCTTGTGCCACCTAAGGACCCCTTACACCCACCACAACTCCCCCTGCACCCACCTCAGCACCCCCATTACCCACTACAACTCCTCCTGCACCCACCACAACTACCATGTACCATGTCTCCCTGTGCCACCTGTCTCCCTGTGCCACCTGTCTCCCTGTACCCATCTCTGCCCCCCTAGCACCAACCTCAGTTCCCCTGCACCCAACTCAGCCACCCCAGGATCTACCCATCGATGTACCCACCTAAGCCCCTATGCACCAACCACAGCCCTTATGCCACCTCCACCTTCCAGTACCCACCACAGCCCCTTTGTCCCTCCCTGTGCCCACCACAGCCCCCTTGTGTCCCTGCACCCACCTCAGCCCCCTCTGCACCCACCACAGGTCCTCGTGCACACACCACATCTCCCCTTGCACTCACCTCAGACCCCTGTCTCCCTGCTGCCCACCTCAGTCCCCCCAGCACCCACCCAAGTTCCCCTATACCTATTACAGCCCCTATGCCACCTTAACCTACAATAGCCCCTGTTCCTTCCAGTACAAGCCCCAATGTCCCCTCCTGCACCCATCACAGCCCATATGTCCCCTCCTGCACTCACCACAACCTGTATGCCCCACCTCATACTCTTTCCTGTGCCGCGCCCACCTCGGCCCTTGTGCCTTCCCGCACCCCCCACAGAACCCGTGCCTCCCTGCACCTAATATATCACCTATCCTACTTATACACAGTAGAGCCTTTATTATCCAGACACACACACACTACAGCCCCAGTGACCACAAGATGCCTACTATAGATTCTATCCCATACACACTGCAACACAACCAGCTCTCTCCACTCACATACTGCACTGCAAATAGCCCCATCCACACATGCAAAAACCCACAGGGAGCCTCACTGTATAGACACCAACCCACCAGCAGCATCCCCACACATGAAAAACCACATGAAGCCTCCCTACACATACACATCACAAATAGCATGCCCACCATTGCAATACTGCATAGAGCCTCCACACACACAATTATTACAATCACTTATGTAGCGCCAACATATTCTGCAGCACTGTTCAATAGGTAAAACAAGAGAAATGATTAATCTAACACAATACGTTGACACATAGGAACACAACATCACTAGCAGCATCCCAAACACGCAACCCCACAAGTAGACCCCAAACACACGTGGCTACTTGTATGGTTGCACATGTGGGAGATGCTGTTTGTGATGTCATCAGCAAAGACAGTGGAAGTGTGTAATTAGATTTGCTTTATTTCTTTATTTTATTTGATGGGGAGGCATGCCAGCAAGGGTTACTCCATCTAAAACAGTGTTTATTAAAACACTGTTTTTGGTTGGATTAATCCTTTAAAAGTAAATCTGGCCATTTTTGAGGGCTCTGCTAGTGTGGGAGTCATGATTGTGTGGCAGCGTACACAGCGTACACATAATATCTGTGTGAAAGCAGCACAAAGAGAGGGAAGAAACGTAGTAGGTCAAAAGAACCCCACAACAGGAGGGGGGCCCTTGATCACCCACTGCCCCAGGGCCCGCGAGTGGCCGTCCACCCCTGATTTTGGCCCAGTACCTTTGGCCTATGTTTGGCCACACTACATATTGGTTGTGGTCAGGGCCGGACTGGCCCACCGGGATACCGGGAAATTTCCCGGTGGGCCGTCGGCACCTGGGGCCGGGGAGACATGTGGATGTCCTGCGGCCGCATGGAGAGCTTGGATGGCGGCCGCAGGGGAAGCTCTCCTTGCGGCCGCAGGGGAAGCTCTTCTTGCGGCCGCAGGGGAAGCTCTTCTGGCTGCCGCTGGGGGAGCAGGCTGTTCTGTCTCTGCTCCCCCACCCTCGCGCGCTAGAAAGAGACCGGCGCCGGAATATGACGTCATATTCCGGCCCCGGTCTCATTAAGCTGCGCACGAGGGAGGGGGAGCAGAGACAGAACAGCCTGCTCCCCCAGCGGCCGCCAGAAGAGCTTCCCCTGCGGCCGCAAGAAGAGCTTCAGGAAGGCTGGCTGGGCTGGAAGGTGAGCACAGGAGGGGAGGGGGTGGGGTGGGGGACGAGTAACAAAGGTCACAGGAAGGGGAGGCTGGGGGGTAACAAAGGGCACAGGAGGGGAGGGGGCTAAGAGGTCACAGGAAGGGGAGGGGGGGTAACAAAGGGCACAGGAGGGGAGGGGGCTAAGAGGTCACAGGAAGGGGAGGGGGGGTAACAAATGGCACAGGAGGGGAGGGGTCTAAGAGGTCACAGGAAGGGGGGTAACAAAGGGCACAGGAGGGGAGGGGGCTAAGAGGTCACAGGAAGGGGAGGGGGGGTAACAAAGGGCACAGGAGGGGAGGGGGCTAAGAGGTCACAGGAAGGGGAGAGGGGCCAAAATATGAGCACAAAAGGGGCTGAAGAGGGTACAAGTCGGAAGGGGGACTAAAGAGGGCACGGGATGGGGCTAAAGAGGGCACAGGAAGGGAGGTGGCTAAAGAGGGCATGGGAGGGGGCTAAAGAGGGCACAGGAAGGGAGGGTGCTACATAAGGGCACAGGAGGGGAAGGGGCTAAAAAGCACACAGGAGGACAGGGGGCAAAAGAGGGCACAGAAGGGGAGGGGCACCTATCAGTCTGCCCACCCACCCACACAGGTAGCAACAAGTATGTATGTCAGTGGGAGTGTGTCTGTCTGTGTCATGCTGTGTGTGTGTGTCTGTGTCACGCTGTGTGTGTTTCTGTGTCATGGTGTGTGTGTGTGTGTGTGTGTGTGTCATGCTGTGTGTGTGTGTGTGTGTCATGCTGTGTGTGTGTGTCTGTCTGTGTCATGGTGTGTGTGTGTCTGTGTCGTGTGTGTGTCTCTGTGTCACTGTGTGTCTGTATCATGGTGTGTGTGTGTCTGTCTGTGTCATGGTGTGTGTATGTCTGTCATGGTGTGTGTGTGTCAGTCGTAGTGTCTGTGTGTGTTTGTAAAAATAGTGTTTTACTCACTTTTTTTTTTTTTTCCCAACGTCATGCTGGTCTCTGCCTCTATGACTGAGATCATCAAGCTTGATGATCTCAGCCAATCCGCACTGACACAGGAAGCGCCTCTAGTGACCGTCTGAGTGTCTGTCACTAGAGGTGTCACTAGGAAGCAATGTAAACACGGCCTTTTCTCTGAAAAGTCAGTGTTTACATTCAAAAGCCTGCAGGGACAGGCTATAGACACCAGAACCACTACATTAAACTGTGTGTGTGTGTGCGCCTGCTAGTGAGTTTGCTTGCTTGCATGTGTGTGTGTGTGTGTCTGCTAGTGAGTGAGCTTGTGTTTTTATGTCAATGAGCTTATGTATATTAGTGAAATTGTTTGTCTATGAGGCTGTGTATCAATGAGCTTGTGTGTGTCAGTGAGATTGTCTGTGTCTGCATGTGAGTATGCTTACTGTATAATTAAATGTTTTACTCTGAAAGGACCAATATATTATATTAGAAAAAGCAATATATATATATATATATATATATATATATATATATATATATATATAGATATATAGATATATACACATACATATATATGTATATATATATATAATTACTCAATCATCTGGGGGTGGCAAGACATAGCCTTACATATTACATGCAACAATATATGGCGCAATGACTTATGGGGCTGGCATAGATTTTTTTTCCCAGGGCTGCTTTGTATCCCCAGTCCGGCCCTGGTTGTGGTTCAGTACTTTTGGCCTACATTCGGCTGTGTTCAATTTTCATTATGATTTACTACATTCGGAATATGTTTGGCCATGCTACATATTCACTTTGGTTCAGTAGATGTGGCCTATTTTCGGCCATGTTACATAGTCACTGTATTTTAGTACTTTTGGCCTATGTTTGGCAACGCTGCATATTCACTATGGTTCAGTACATTCTGTCTACATTCAGTCTCGCTTCATATGCTACATATTTAATTCAGTACATTTGACATTGGATGTTCAGCCACGCAAAATTTTCATTTTGGCTCAGCACATTCAGCCTACATTTGGCTACGCTACATTTTCACTTTGATTCAGTATATTTGGCCTATGGTCAGCCATGCTACATAGTCACTTTGGTTTAGTACATGCGGCCTATGTTGAGCTGGGCTACATTTTCAATTTGGGTCAGTACATTTGGCCTAGGTTTGGCTACGCTATATTTTCACTTTAGTTCAGTAAATTCAGCCTACGTCTGACCAGGTACATTTTCACTATGGTTTAGTGCAATCTCCCTACATTTGGCTGCGCTTTCATTACTTTTCTTTAAATGTCCTTCGGCTATGTTACCTGTCATTAGGCAGTTACATATCATTTTATATATCATCAGCTTTGTTGGGCCCACTGGAGTTTGGCGGAAGACATAGATGACACCATTGACATTGACATTGGAAAGGAACTAGCTCAGTTTCCTACAGATCCAAAGGGAAGGCGCCAGGCAAGCATTCCAAGAATGAGGCAGTGCCAAAGATGCCTTCTCCCCCGAAACCATTCTCTGAGGATGAGGGTGCCTGACGTCCATTGGCATTTTTGGTTAAATAAGCGTCTGGACAACTCTGCTTCACAGGATGAAGAAGGCTGACAAGACATGCCACATTCATACTCCAAGTATCTGTAGTGAAGGACTCCCTCCCTCGAGGTGGCACTCAGTCATCCTTCATGCAGGTTGAGTATGGGTTGTTCCTGGCTATGCAGGGTACTCTGCTGTTCCATCAGGTATCCAAATCCTTGGAGTGGAGACTGCCAGACCAGCTGGCCAGGTATGTGCATTTCTGACTTAGAAAACCTCTGGAATGGGAAATATGAACACGCAGCCATGCTGAATGCCCAAGGTCATCTCTCCCAGACAAAATAGTGAGCACCGGAGTTTGATAATACGGTGGTAATATTCAGGCCTTGAATGTGATGTAACTATCAAAAAGGTATCGAAAAAGGTGAAGATCCTTTACTTTGATCTAAATGCCATATGAGAATGGGCCCAGTGCTCTCTTTACCTGCTAGAAAATATGAATGTGGCGTTATGTGCTGAGAGATGCAACATTGCACTTCTTCAAATTGACACAAAGCTTGTGTATGTGGCCACTAAAGAACTGGAACCCTCAGGCAAAGGACTTCTTTTGAACCCTTTATTGTACTGTGGAACTGAAGAAACATGTGAACCTGTTCAGAACACTAAATAAGGTGCAGACTTCTCTGATACAGGTTTTCTGTCCTCACCCCAGCATGGGTGCTTTTAAAAGGGCTGATTCTGGATATCCGGTCCCAGAACTAACCCTTTGTCATTATCCTTCTTTCCAGCTAGCGCCTCACAAAACACCTCATTCCACAGAGGCACAGACAGGACCAGAAGTGCCAGAGGCAGTGGTCGAAGACACTTCTCTACAGGTGAGTTTCCTCTAATATGCCCTTCCATTACATTCATTGTCCCAGTTTATTTCCTTGGATGCCTTTTATTTTCTTAGATGCCTGGATTATTCAGATGGTCAGGGTTATGTCATAGAATTCCTTTCTCCTCCCAGGCAATACACCCTCTTCATCTGTTTCAGGTTTCCAAGGAACATGAGATTGTCATCGATTGGAGATTCAAACACTGTTGTCCAAAAGCATTTTTCAATACACGCCAGTCAAGGTAGGTTTCTTCAGCAAAATATTTCTCGTCTGTGAAAAGACTGGAGACTTTCAGCAGGTCATTAACTTGTGGCAACTCAAGGCATTTGTGGTACATTGTTGCTTCAAGATCGAAGGTATCCATCTGTTGCAGGATCTTCTCCTCCAAAACTATTGGATCACTCGAATCGACCTAAAGGACGCTTATCTTTCGGTGCCCATCGCTCCGTCCAGTTGGATAGTACTGCATTTCCTTTGGTGGGGTCCTACCTGCCAATTTCCATGTCTCCCCTTTGGACTCAGCTTAGCTCCGTAGTGCTTCACAAAGTTTTTAAAGCTTGTCCTGGCTTGTCTAGATGACTTGCTAATTTTTTGCTACTTCAGATTGCGGTCTCAGACGAGATTCATCATTTGTAGATGTGTGCAATTCTGTGCTGCCGAATGTCCGAATTGCTGAATTGCCGAAGTGCTGAATTTCGGAAGTGCGGAACCGAACCAAATTGCCGAATTTCGGATGTGCTGAACTGAACCAAATTGCCCTAACCCCTAACCCTACCCCCCTAACCCTACCTTTAACTTAACCACAACCATAACGGAAGTAGGGTTAGGGTTAGGGGTAGGGTTTAGGGTAGGTGTAGGGTTAGGGGTAGGGTTTGGGAATTGCCGAAGTACCGAATTCCCGAAGTCCTGAAGTACCGAAGTGCAGAATTGCCGAAGTCCCAAATTTCGGAAGTGCCGAAACGAACCAAAGTCCCGAATTTCGAAAGGGCTGAACCAAACCAAATTTTTTTTGCCCATGCACATCCCTTATCGTTTGCTTTCTTGATCCTTTGGGTTTCATGGTGAACAGAGAATAGTCAGATCCGTCCCCTTTCCAGGTTGTCCAGTTTCTTGACTTCTAGATAGATTTGGTTAATTGTGTAATCCACTTCCCTCTCGCCAAGATTGCATCCACACAAAAAAATAAGTTTTGTTGAATCCTTCAGCTGGACTGCATTCTGTTGCTCTTTCTCACCTGCATCTTAGGTCTCGTGGCTTCTTCTATTCAGATGTCTGGAACACCAAGTAGTGTTACAAAGCACAGAAAGCCTGAGCACTCCTGCTCAATGTTTGTGAGTGTTATAAACATATTGCAATCTTGTGGTTGATTAATTTACAGTATTGCACTGGGTTTTTTTTGTATTCCTTATTTTTTGTATATTATGAAACTGCTTGCCCAAGTACCTTGAGTGAATTATGGCACTTTGCACTGTATAGTCATTTTGCAGAATTGTTGTTTGCACAAGTAATTTGTCATTGTCTTTTAAACACACAAAAGTGAGCACTTTATGCAGAGGTGTGACTAGAACCCACGGGGACCCAGGGCGAAAATTGCCCTGTTAACCTCCCCCCCGTACGTCAAATCCCCCACCACCCTCCCCCCATACGTCTACCGTCCCCCTCTAATATATGCCCCCGAGCCCCCACACATGCAAAAAGATACACATAAAGACACACACATAGATACACACACATATACAGAGACACACATATACACACATATACAGGCACACACACACAGACATACATACAGACACATACATACAAACAAACAAACACACACACATACATACAGACATATACATTCAAACACACACACACACATACATACAGACATATACATACAAACACACACACACACATACATACACAGAGACACATGTATACAGACACAGACAGACATACACCCACACACACATACATACAGAAACAGAGACAGACATACACACACACACAGACATACACACATCATACAGACACACAGACAGACATAAAGACATATACACACACATACATACAGACACAGACATACACACAGACATAAATACACACACACACACACATACAGAGAAACATTCATACAGACACACAAACCTTTCCCTGGGTTTCAGTGGCTCAGCCTGATGGGAGTCAGAGTTCCCATTCTGACTCCCTCCTCTCCTTCCTCTGGCACGTCTCCCGGTGTAAGCTGGGAGGAGTGACAACAGTAGTCACTTCCTCCCAGCGTCTGATCTCATCACAGGGGGCCCGGTCACTCTGTTAAAGCTCCACAGCGTTGACTGGTGCCCCCTGGACATACATAACATCGCGCCCCTTAGCTGCGCACCCCCTGAAGTGACGGGTCCAGCCACAGCTGCGACCACGGTAGTTCCACCAATAACTTTATGTAATGCACTCTAATTTGGAAAAGCACTTGGTTTCTGTTTGCAATTGATGTTATTGCACAACAATTTGTTGACACATTCTTAAAGGCACAGTGCACTTTATATTGAGTGTTTTCGTGCTAGCACACTTTTAAGGTGCTGCTGATTTAAAGTAAGAATTTTTTTGTATTATTATTGTTATTGTATTCAATAAATGCTTATTTTTTTTAGCACCATTAACACTTGTCAGTTAGTTTCTTTTTTGGTATTTCACTGGTTTAGCTCTGCAACAACCCACATACAGTTTAGGTCCTTACTGTAGATTTCATATTCAGATCTCCCTCTGTATAATAATGTTCTTTGGCTCAGATGTGGCAACGTATTGAACAGATTCATAACATGCTTGGAGGAGACCAAGAGTTTCACCAGTGAAAAGGTTATAATTTTCCAGAAGTGATACCAACTGGCTTTGCAAGCTTCTGTTCCTGGCTGATATAACCGCACACTTCAATGACCTGAGTTTACAGTTACAGGGAGAAGGACAAACAGTTTTTCATCTTTATGAATACTGTTGAGATATAAACTAAAAGTGCTCTCATAGTGCTGTAACCTATACTATATATTGTATGGTTAAAAGGAGTGTAAATAAAGTTTGTTGTTACTCCTTCCTTTTCCTCCTGAAACAGGAAGCAGAAGCCGAGTTATTTACAATAAAGACACAGAAGCAAGGAGTACCTGTGTGTTTTTTCCCTCCATCTTTATATAAGGTTATTCTCGTTATACACGGTTATCCTACCCTAATAATCAAAATGGCAGCAGGTTATGGGCCCAGGAGGGATGCAGGAAACCGATGGAGCAGGCTTTGCTTTGATGGAGATGAAAAGAATTATGAACTTTGGGAGACTAAATTCTTGGGACATCTGAGCAGGCTTGCTGAAACTCAAAGAAACCATCCTGAGTGTGTCTGCAGACACTAAAGGTGAGGATGAAGATCACAGTAAGAATGAGGAAGCATATGCTGAATTAATTCAATTTTTAGATGATAAAAGTTTGTCTCTGATTATGAGAGAAGCAGCTGATGATGGAAGAAAAGCTCTTAAAATATTAAGAGACTATTATGCAGGTAAAGGAAAGTCCCGCATAATTAGTTTATATACTGAACTAACATCTCTTCAGAAGTCTGTAAATGAGAGTGTGACAGACTATATTATACGTGAAGAGACAGCTATTACAGCACTGAGAAATGCTGGAGAAACATTAAGTGATGGACTGTTGATTGCAATTATTTTGAAAGGTTTGCCTGAATCATTTAAACTGTTTGCCATCCACATTACACAGGGAGATGGGAAAGTAACTGTTGCACAGTTTAAAACACAGCTGAGAAGTTTTGAGGATACTGAAAAATACTCCACTAGTGCAAATGATGATAATGTATTAAAAGTGAGTAACACAACTCCAAGATTTAAAGTGAGAGACAACTCTAACATTGTTTGTTACAATTGCGACCAAAAAGGACACAGGGCCAGAGCATGTTCAAACATTCAACATAAAGGTAAATGACTTGTCTGACAATGTCAGACAAGCAACAGATGATGCAGACGACGGACACTCATTTGCCTTTAAAATTAGAGATGACCAACTAAATGGGTTAAAACCAAAAGGATTAATGTTTGATACAGGAGCAACATCCCATATAATTACTGACATTGGAAACTTTAAGAGCTTTGATGAGTCCTTTAAACCTGAGAAACATTCCATGGAGCTCGCAGATGGAAAAAAGACAACTGAGAAGAGGCAATGCCAGAGGTTTGTCTACTTGACAGCGAGGGGAACCGAGTTATTATGACACTGAAGAATGCGTTGTACATACCTACATACCCTCAACAAACAGTGGAGCATTAGTTAGCTTCTAGCAAGGCAGGAATGAACTCATACATAAGAACGGTACCAAATTCACATTTCAGAAGTACAATAGACTTTACTATCTGAATACTTTTGTTGAAAATAGTGACAGTTGTCATGGATGTCATGATATTCAAACGTGTCATGAAATCCTAGGTCACTGTAATTATGATGATATTACAAAACTACAAAATGTGGTAGAAGGAATGAAAATTAAGGGTAAACTAGCTAAATCTAATCTTAACTGTGAAGTTTGCACTCAGGGAAAATTCGTTCAGAGTAGGAACAGAGAACCTGATACCAGAGCCACGGCTAGATTAGAGCTAGTACACACTGATTTGGCAGGTCCTATAGACCCACAAGCTAAAGAGGGCTTCAGATATACAATATCATACATTGATGATTACTCTGGTGCAGTATTTGTATATTTTCTGAAAAACAAGAGTGATGCAGTGTTAGCCACTGAAAGGTTTATTGCTGACACAGCTCTATATGGAGTTAAAAAATGTATAAGATCAGACAATGGTACTGAGTTCACAGCAAATAGTTTTAAGTCACTGTTAACCGCTTCAGGACGGAGTCAATAGTGCACGTTCTGATCAAAACAAAACGTAAATAAAAACTGGAATTTGCGCTATATGTCTGTTCACCCGTAGTTCTCCTCTTTCATATTATATGCACCCACACTTATTATATATCATTTTGTTCAGGAGAAACAGGGCTTTAATTTATCATTAACTATTCATATATGGAACATAATTCATTATGAATAAAAATTTAAAAAAATGTGAGAAAATAAGATTTTTTTAAAAAATTTGTATTTCCGTCTGACATTTTAGCTGTGATTGTCATAATACTGTTAGGTTTTACTGCACAAAAATGCACATATTTGTAATCAGCGATGTCTCACGAGTACAACAGTATCCCCCATTAACAGGTTTTATGGTGTTTTGGAAAGTTACAGGGTCAAATATAGAACGTTCCATTTTCAAATAGAAATTTGCCAGATTGGTAATGTTACCTTTGAGACGGTGTGGTAGCCCAGGAATGAGAATTACCCCCATAATGGCATACCATTTGAAAAAGTAGACAACCAGGACAAAGGTATTGAAAGTGGGGTATGTTTAGTCTTTTTTAGTAGCCACTTAGTCACAAACACTGAGCGTTCATATTTGTTTTTGTGTGAAAAAAGCAAAAAATGAATATTTGGCCAGTGTTTGTGACTAAGTGGCTACTAAGAAAGACTGGACATACCCCACTTGCAATACCTTGGGTTGTCTACTTTTGCAAATGGTATGCCATCATGGCGGTAATTCTCATTCCTGGGCTACCAAATGCTCTCAAAGGCAACATAACCAATCTGTCAAATTTCAATGTCAAAAAAATGAAATGCAAGCCTTATATGTGACTCTCTAACGTTCCAAAACACCATGAAACCTGTACATGCGGGGTACTGTTATTCTCGGGAGACTTCACTAAACACAAATATTAGTGTTTTAAAACAGTAAAACATATTACAACAATAATATAGTCCATAAAAGTGCCATTCGTTTGTAAAAAATGCAAAAAACTTCACTTTTACTTAAAATATCATCGTTGTAATACACTTTACCAGTTTGAAACACTAATATTTGAGTTCAGCGAAGTCTCCCGAGTAAAACAGTACCCCTCATGTACAGGTTTTATGCTGTATTGGAGAGTTACAGGGTCAAATATAGTGCTTGCGAATTAAATTCTCTGCACTTTCTCCCTGTGTTGTCAGGTATGTCAATCAAAATTTAATTAATCAAATCACCTAATTATGTTAAAAGATTGCTTAAATATACACGTAGAATTTTAATATATATGCATTTATAGGTATTTAAATTCTACGTGCATACTAATGTAATCTTTTATGTAATTATATGTATTCATCTATATATATATATTTGCGGTTATTTGTATTTTATATATAGATAGATATATAGAATGTCATTCTAAGTGTATTTTGTTACCAATATATATATTAATAACAAAATACAGTTAGAATGAAATTACAAATGAATATATAATTTATATAACATTTTGTTTCAATATTTTATTTATTAATTTTATTATTTTATTTATTTATTATTGTAATTATACGTATTTATATAAATATAATATATCTGTATATATCTATTATATATATAATATATGTATATTATATATATGTAACGTGATTCTAAGTGTATTTTAATACTAATATATGTACTTATACTAGTGTTAAAATACACTATGTATGACGTTAAATATAATATATATACATATATTATATATTTATAAATATATTTATTTTATTTTTTAACATGTCTAATTTTTTTTTTTACAGATCCCACCAGCAGGGGGACTGTCTGATATTTCAGACAGTCCCCCTGCTGGCAGATCCACAGCCAGCTATAGGGGGCCATTTGATCGCTCTTTGAGAGCATACTGTTCTTGGAAGGCTGCAGACCATGCTAAAATATGCGATTTCCTGGATGACCATAAGAAGTCAATCCATTCATTTCAATAAATGAAACTAATAAATTTCCTGACCTCGATGTTCCTTTCTTTGCATACCTTCAAACGCACAGCCTGATTGGCACTATTCTTCCACACTTTAGTTCTATAGATTGGGATCATTCAATAGACTATATACATACTCAACCTGCCACTCTGCCTCTTGTTCCATTAGCTCCCTGTGCTCTATAATAGTCTATAATAGTCCAGGCAATTGGTCTTATCTCGATGGGTTGTTTATTTCCCACATTAACTCATTGCAACAACCGTCATGCTACTTAAAATACTTTTATCAGCTTCTTATCAAGAATTGTGTTTGAAAATAGTACACCATGTCTTCTCCTCTCCTCAAAACAATCTACTCTCAAAATGAGGCATTGCTAATTGTTTGAAGTATGGGGCCAGCAGAGCAGACCTTTAACACTGTTTCTGGGTGTGTGCGCAGATTCTGGCATTCTGGCAACAAATCATGACTCATAACTCAATTACTGGTTAGACCAGGGCTTCCCAAACTTTTATGGGCCGAGACCCACTTTTCAAAATGGTAATTTTTCGAGACCCACTTGCTTTTAATGCGTATTTTAAAAAGTGAAAACCATGGCAATCCGCTTCAGAGGCATACAATTGGCACACCATGGCAAACCGCTTTAGAGGCATACAATTGGCAAACTATAGCAATCCGCTTTAGATGCATACAATTGGCACACCGTGGAAATCCGCTTTAGATGCATACAATTGGCATATCATGGCAATCACTTTTAGATGCATAAACTTGGTACATCATGGCAATCAGCTTCAGAAGCATACAATTGGCACACCGTGGAAATCCGCTTTAGATGCATACAATTGGCACACCATGGCAATCCGCTTAAGATGCATACAATTGGCATACCATTGCAATCAGTTTTAGATGCATAAAATTGGTACATCATTGCAATCAGTTTTAGAGGCATACAATTGGAACATCATGACAGCTTTAAATACATAAACTTGGCACACCATGGCAATCAGCTTCAGAAGCATTCAATTGGCACACCATGGCAATCAGCTTTAGATGCATAAAATTGGCATATCATGGCAATCACTTTTAGATGCATAAACTTGGCACATCATGGCAATCAGCTTCAGAAGCATTCAATTGGCACACCATGGAAAACAGTCAGATGCATACCATTGGCACACCATGGCAATCAGCTTTAGATGCATACACTTGGCATATCATGGCAATCACTTTTAGATGCATAAACTTGGCATATCATGGCAATCACTTTTAGATGCATAAACTTGGCACATCATGACAGCTTCAAATACATAAACTTGGCACACCATGGCAATCAGCTTCAGAAGCATACAATTGGCACACCATGGAAATCCGCTTTAGATGCATACAATTGGCACACCATGGCAATCCGCTTTAGATGCATAAAATTGGTACATCATGGCAATCAGTTTTAGAGGCATACAATTGGAACATCATGACAGCTTTAAATACATAAACTTGGCACACCATGGCAATCAGCTTTAGATGCATAAACCTGGCATATCATGGCAATCACTTTTAGATGCATAAACGTGGCACATCATGGCAATCAGTTTCAGAAGCATTCAATTGGCACACCATTGCAAACAGTCAGATGCATAAAATTGGCACACCATGGCAATCAGCTTTAGATGCATAAAATTGGCATAACATGGCAGTTTTAGATGCATAATTTTGATATATCATGGCAGTTTTAGAGGCAGAAACTTTACACATCATGGCAATCAGTTTTAGAGACATACAACTGCTTACTCACAAACTCAGAATCAGAAATTTTGTTGTCCTGCTCTTTCATCCAGGCACCTCACGTTGATTATCCTAGTGGTGGAACTAATGTAGAGAGGACCGTGGTGCAAGTATGTTTTTTGGGCCCCCATCTAGTGAAAGTGTGGCCAAAAGGTAGATCTCCATCTGTCGGAGAACTTCAACAATAATATGCCAGATGGAGATCTACCATTTGCACATCATTGCAGAGTTATATTTGTGAGCAGTGTTTGAATGCATGTTTTTGTATTAAGTATATGTGTGCATGTATGAGTGTATTTGTATGTACTGTTGCTATTGGAATGTAGTGGTGTACTTGTTTGTAATGTTTGCATCTGAATGCAGGGGTGTTTGTATATGTAGTGTAGGACTTTAAATGCAGGTGTGCTTTTTGTGTGTAGTGTTGGTGTTTGAATGAAGGGGTGTTTGTAGATCATTTTAGTGTTTTAATGCAGGGGTGTATTTGTATGTAATGTTTGCGTTTGATTGCAGTGTGTGTGTGTGTAGTGGATGCAGTGTGTGTATATTGTGTTTATAAAATATACATATACACAATGTGTGTTTCAATGTAAGCATGGTTTTTGTATGGAGTATGTGTGCAGTGTATACACACACACACAGACACACAAATACACACATTGACACAGCGATACACACAATGACACTTAGTTTCCCACACACAGATACACAGACACTCATGTACACAGATACACACAGACACACAAATACACACACACACTGACACAAAAGGACACGCAGAGACAGGAGGTGAGGGTGACAGTGTGGGAGGGAGTGTGTGTACTGGTAACAGTGTGGGGGGCAGTGTGAGAAAGGGTTACAGTGGGTGGGCAGGGGGAGAAAGGGTTACAGTGTGGGGGGGGCAGGGGGAGAAAAGGCGACAGTGGGGGGCAGGGGGAGAAAAGGTTACAGTGTGGGGAGAGGGGCAGGGAGAGAAGGGGTTACAGTGGGGGGTAGGCAGAGAAGGGGTTACAGTGGGGGTAGGGGGGCAGGGAGAGAAGGGGTTACAGTGGGGGTAGGCAGAGAATGGGTTACAGTGGGGGAGGGGGCAGGGAGAGAAGGGGTTACAGTGGGGGTAGGCAGAGAAGGGGTTACAGTGGGTAGGGTAGGCAGAGAAGGGGTTACAGTGGAGGGGTAGGCAGAGAAGGGGTTACAGTGGGGAGGGTAGGCAGAGAAGGGGTTAGAGTGGGGGGTAGGCAGAGAAGGGGTTAGAGTGGGGGGTAGGCAGAGAAGGGGTTACAGGGGGGGAGGGCAGGCAGAGAAGGGGTTACAGTGGGGGGAGGGCAGGCAGAGAAGGGATTACAGGGGGGGAGGGCAGGCAGAGTAGGCGTTACAGTGGGGGAGGGGGCAGGCAGAGAAGGGGTTACAGTGGGGGGAGGGGGGCAGGCAGAGAAGGGGTTACAGTGGGGGGAGGAGGGCAGGCAGAGAAGGGGTTACAGTGGGGGGGAGGAGGGCAGGCAGAGAAGGGGTTACAGTGGGGGCAGGGGGGCAGGCAGAGAAGGGGTTACAGTGGGGGGGAGGGCAGGCAGAGAAGGGGTTACAGTGGGGGGAGGGGGGCAGGCAGAGAAGGGGTTACAGTGGGGGGGAGGAGGGCAGGCAGAGAAGGGGTTACATTGGGGGGAGGGGGTCAGACAGAGAAGGGGTTACAGTGGGGGGAGGAGGGCAGGCAGAGAAGGGGTTGGTTACAGGGGGAGGGGGGCAGAAAGAGAAGGGGTTACATTGGGGGGAGGGGGGCAGGCAGAGAAGGGGTTACAGGGGGGAGGGGGGCAGAAAGAGAAGGGGTTACAGTGGGGGGGAGGGCAGGCAGAGAAGGGGTTACAGGGGGCAGACAGAGAAGGGGTTACATTGGGGGGGAGGGGGCAGAAAGAGAAGGGGTTACATGGGGGGGAGGGGAGCAGACAGAGAAGGGGTTACATTGGGGGGGAGGGGGCAGGCAGAGAAGGGGTTACAGGGGGGCAGACAGAGAAGGGGTTACATTGGGGGGAGGGCAGGCAGCGAAGGGGTTACAGTGGGGGGAGGGGGGGAGACAGAGAAGGGGTTACAGGGGGAGGAGGGGGCAGAGAAGGGGTTACAGTGGGTGGGGGGTGGGGGGTAGACAGAGAAGGGGTTACATTGGGGTGGGGGGGGGGCATTGTTTGGGCTCTGTGCCCTACCTTCTTTAAACATCCCTGGTGGTCCAGTGTCTCCCTGGTGGTCCGGTGGGTTACCTCTCCGGTCTGAGCTCCGCCGGGTGCTGAGCTGCAGACAGTGTAATAAAAGTCTCGCGAGCTCCCTGAGTGTTGCCATGGTAACGCTCTGGGAGCTCGCGAGACTCCTATCACACAGTCTGCAGCTCTGCACCCGGCGGAGCTGCAGACTGGAGCTGCTGGGCAGACTGACTGGAGGGAGCCCGGCGGCATACAGGGCAAACCGCCGGGCTCCCTCCTGGTGTCAGTCTGCCTGACTAGCCGGCGGCCCTGGATGTGTGGGTCAGCGCGACCCACTGGGAATCGCCCTGCGACCCACCAGTGGGTCGCGACCCACACTTTGGGAACCGCTTGGTTAGACTATTTCATATTTCCCCACTACTAGCAACATAAGGGGTAATAGCAGAAGCATAAGGCCACATTCCTAAATTAGCCCATATGATCTTGGCTGCAGCACATAAATGTATATTATGCCATTGGACTAGTCCCTCACCCCTCTGTTCAGGGCCAGATTTCATATTAGGCAGAGTAGGCCTGTCCACTACAGGGTGCCTGTTTATAGTACTAAAAAATGCGTCTTTTTAAATACTGTAGTGCTTCTCCAGTATATGTGTGTGAGGCTGGACAGGAACAGGAAAGGATTAACCCCTCACATTGGAAGTACATTGCAGGAGTAGCAGCAGAAGCTTTATCTGATACACACCGTATAACCTATAATACCATTAATCTGACTAGTTTACAGAAGCCAAGTACACAATACTAAATCTAACCCAGCTCTAACCCTAAACTCAATAATCCCAAAACACTATCTGTATCCAATGGCTTAATTTAACCCCACTGTAATCCTTGCATGCATTTACTCGCTAAACTCAAAGATGCAAACACAATACATTACAAGTAGGAATGTGCACTTGTCATGGGGAAAATGAAGTACAACCTCTTTGAATTGTATGGTTTTACATGTCAGGAAATAATAGCAATCATCTGTTCCATAGCAGGTGTTAAAATTAGATAAATACAACCTCAGATGAACAACACATGACATATTACACCATGTCATGATTTATTTAACAAAAATAAAACCAAAATGGAAGAATTATATGGGAAAAAGTAAGTACCCTTGCTGCTTCCACAGGATTAGGAGGCGAAGTAGCAGACCGGTGCTACTAATCAAATGCCCTTGATTAATTGATAATCAGCAAGTGTGACCACCTCTATAAAAGCCAAAGGTTTAATGGTTTGCTTGTATGGAGCATTCAGGTGTGTGTTAACACAATGCCAAGGAGGAAAGACATTAGCAATTATCTTCGATAAGAAATTGTTGCTGCCAAAAAAAATGGTGATGGTTCTAAAAGAAGCATGTCAAACTCAAAGGCTAGCACGGGCCAACTAAACAAGTTTTAAAGTTATGTGGGCCGCAAAACAAATAAAATATAATTTTCAAAGAAATGTTTTGTTTTGAAAAGTACAGTATATAAAAAAAACAGCATTCCCCTCTACTAAACCCCAGTCCCATCCTCTATACTAAATCCCAGTCCCCCCCTCTATACTAAATGCAGGAGCAGGAAGACTGAGCTCCCTTGTTGCCGCCAGCGACCTCTCCTCACCGGCCGGGTATATTTTTGCAGAGGAGTCATCTGCAATGTGGGAGGAGCAGGTGCCTACTTTGCCTTAGTAAGCATGTCATACTCGCGGCTCGCCGGTTGACATACTTGTTCTAAAACTATTTCCAAACAATTGAAAGTCCATCATTCTGCAGTGAAAAAGATTATTAAAAAGTGGAAAACATTGAAGACAGTTGCCAATCTTCCCAGGAGTGGACATGCCAGCAAATTCATCCCAAGGTTCAGGGCCGGATTAACATAGGGGCTGATGGAGCTGCAGCTCCAGGCCCAGGCCCATGGATTAGGCCCATTTTAAAAAAAACAAAACATATTTTTGTTTTTTTCACTTTTTATTTTTTTTTTGCCACCTGACTGTTTTTTTTTTACTGGTACATCCAGTATTTAAGGCTGCCTGGCTGTGCCGGTATTTTTCTTAGTATAAGATATACTCTGCAATACCAGCACCGGCCAGTAGGGGTCACTGTGTGTGGAGAGAGGCAGGGATAGGAAGTTACAGCATATACCTTCCTCTCTCTATTACTCACTGATCCGTAGGGGAGCAGCTACACAGCACAGAGAGTCCAGACAGCAGCTCTACAACTCAGGTACGTGAGGGATGGGGGAAAAGGGAGACATGGGGACACTGAGACACTAGGGGACACATGGGGACACAGACATTAGGGGACACTGGGAGACCTGGGACACAGACACTAGTGGACACTGGGAGACCTGGGACACAGACACTTGGGGACACTGGGAGACATGGGGACACTGAGACACTAGGGGACACTGTGAGACATGGGGACGCTGAGACACATGGGACGCTGTGAGACATAGAGACATTGGGACACGTAGACACTAAGGGACACTGGGAGAAATGGGGACACAGACACTGGGAGACTAGGGGACTGGACGACATGGGGACACTGACACTGTGAAACATAGGGACACTGAGACACTGGGTGACTTGCGAGACTGAGACACTGGGACACAGGGAGGCACTAGGAGCAATTCATCTTTACAGCAAAATCAAACTGTGAGTAGTTTATTGGTGATTTTACAGAATTTTCTCTTATGTCACTCCTTGTGATTTACATCATGTGATGTCACGCATACATAATTATGCAAATTATTTAAGGCTGGTATTTTTTTCCGAGAAAGGTGGCAACCTTAACTACTCTTCACATACTCTTGCTTAAAGGAACACTATAGGGTCAGGAACACACTCATGTATTTCTGACCCTATTATGTTAAAACCACCACTTAGCCCCCCTGGAACCCTCTTGCGTCTCTAAATATAGTAATATCTTACTTGTATTCAAGTCTGCAGCTGCTGGCTCTGCCTCTGAACTCTGAACTCACTGTCTGCTGACATCATCAGAAGTGGTGGTCTGAGCAAATTACAATACTTCCCCATAGGATTGGCTGAGACTGTCAACTAGGCAGATCAGGGGCAGAGCCAGCACAAGTCAAACATAGCCCTGGCCAATCGGCATCTACTCATAAAGATAAATGGAATCAATGCATCTCTATGAGGAAAGTTCAGTGTCTGCATGCAGAGGGTGGAGACACTGAATGGCAGTGCTGCACACTAGGCAGTACTGCCCCAAGAAGCACCTCTAGCAGCCATCTAAGGAATGGCCAGTGGAGTTACTATCTCTGAAAAGATTGGGTTTACTGCAAATTTTACCCCACTCCCTCCTGTGTGTCCAACTTGTCTGGTTACAACTACATGTCTGTTCGTCCACCCATTGTAAAGCGCTGCGGAATTTGACGGCGCTCTATAAATAATATAATAATAATAATATAATAATAATAATAATAAGCTAAAGTTTTTTAGGTGACTATAGTGTCCCTTTAACGCAGTAGATCAGCACAACAACTCATACCAACTGTCAAGCACAGTGGTGGAGGGGTGATGATTTGGGATTATTTGCAGCAACAAAACCTGGAAATCTTGTAGTGATTGAGTCGACCATTAACTCCTCTTTATACCAAAGTATTCTAGAGTCAAATGTATAGCCATCTGTCTGACAGTCAAAGTTTGCAACAGGACAATGATCCCAAGCACACAAGCAAATCTGCAACAGAATGGCTAAAAAAAGAAAAGAATCAAGGTGTTGCAATGGTCCTGTCAAAGTCCAGACCTCAACCCGATTGAAATGCTGTGGGGGTACCTTAAGAGAGCTATGCATAAACAAATGCAAGCAAGCCTCAATGAACTAAAGCAACATTGTAAAAAAGAGGGACAAAATGCCTCCACAACAATGTGAGAGACTGATAAAGTCATGCAGAAAATGATTACTTCACGTTATTACTGCTAAAGGTGGTTGTACAAGTTATTGACTCATAAGATGTACTTAGTTTTTCACACATGGCTTCTCCATTTTGGCCTAATTTTTGTTAAATAAATGATGACAAGGTGTAATATTTACCCAATTTTAAGACCTGCTAAGCAACAGATGATTGTTATTATTTCCTGATATGTAAAACCATAGAATTCCAAGAGGGTGTACTTTATTTTTCCCATACTGTATATATATATATGCAGTTTTCATATATGAATTTGTTTTTGTAGATGTTTTTAGGCTTGCAATGTCCAATTAATAAATTAAATATACTTATTTATATGCCATTTTAGGGTCAGGGAACAGGGGGCGACTTAAAATTTTGTTGATGTAAATTTGTCCCTCTTCCATTATCAGTAGCTTCACACAAAAAGTTATTTTCTATAAAAAATGGATTGGATTGAAGCCTCCTTAAACTAAAGCGCTTTGACAAAAAAGTGTCTTAATTGGCAATCTTACGTGGACTCATTGTACAGATCTATTCAGTCCAAAATCAAATCTACATTTGAATTTTCGGATAGGTACCTTACTGGAGTGATAGCGAGCCAACCCCCTATAGCATAAACATATCAACCCATTAAAAATGGGTAAACCTGGCTGACTGCCTCCCGTGTTGCTCCAATTTCAAATATGTTAGAGCCGAATGTTTTGTCTACTTTGCCTTCTTGTGAATGACAGGTGAAAGAGAGCATGTTTTATTTAGTTTTCTGCTGTTTTATGATTTTTGTTATAACATTCCTTTAACCAAAAAATGTTGTGTTTGCTAACTTATTATGTTCTATTTGTGGCTCCTATATTTGCCAATGTTGATCTACTCACGATAATGAAAAAATAACAGGGTTATTCCATAACGTGAGAATTCAAAGTGAATTAAAAATTTTAGGCCCAGGTAGCCGAAATGGGAGAAAAGCTGACTTTGTTTATTGTTCAGCTATTTTGACCTTAAATTTAAAAATCAGTTTGAATTCACTTTGAATTTTTCTTAAGTGTATAACCTTGTAAGATGAATTAAACAAATATAGTGGAAATAGACGGATAAAATAGGATTAATAAAAAAAAAACAAATTAAAAAAAATAAAAGTGAGTTTTGTTTTTCAAATAAACTTTCACAGAAATGCTGTGTTTAACATATATATAGTCATAACCTCTTTTTCTTAGGAAATATGTATTTTAGTGTTAAACTAATAAAGTGAATCTCTAGCGTGCGTCACAGATACAGGGTGGTCTCTTACAGCGCACTCTGTAATACAAGGAACTCTGAGGAATTCTACTGTATGTTAAAGTTCTATACATTTCATAAGCACTTTGGTTTTGCGTGTCATTTTCCTACAGCCTGTCTGGGCAACATCTATAATTTAAGAAAGCGAGCTAATCTGGAATGAATCATCTTTTGTTGCAGAGCATAAAGAGGAAATAAGTTAATAGCGATAAAAAGCTTTCTTCAAGGTATATGTGAGTGTGGGTTTGTTAGAGATAATGACTGATCAACGCTTGACAGTCTTGTTTTGAGAAAATTCAATCTCTATACTAGAAAAAAAAAATTAGGAAGCAAATTTAAATGTAGATTTTGAACAAAATAGTTTTTATATCTTGCGGTTTGTTGGCAGATGATTGAAAATGAGCAAATTATCAGATAATGTGAAGACATATATCTTTAAATGAGATACATAAAATGATTTTATTCTATTAAAGATCACAAATACCAGCGTGCGTCTTTTACATAATTAGAACTCAAAACGTTCATAATTGTAAATGCTGAGCAAATATAATAAATATAATATTTCTACCGCCAAGTGCACTAAAAACCTTAAAGGAATATTACAAGCTACCGTAACCACTACAGCTTGCCTTGGCATCCCCCCTTCTCACTGTAAGTGTCAAACTAGTTTGTACCAGTTTTAATTCTTGCCCGGGTTTCTCTGGGCTCTGCTCCCCACCTCATGTTTATAGTGAACTACTTAAAATGGGGAGTGAGCTGTAGTGGTTTTGGTGTTTGGAGTGTTATTTGAAAGAATGAATTCTCAATGTCCTTGTTGTTTTAATTAAATTCTCTTTCTTTTGCATTTTTTTTATACAAAAAAATCTACTCTGATGCCATAGTATAAAGTAGTTATGTTAGTTTCACAAATCATGGGAACATTTTCTCTAATTTAAATAGAAATCTACACTTTTTGAAAAATGAAAAAAGCGGACACACTCTTCACACATACAGGGTCTCTGCGAAATCCCAATATTGAGGCAGGTTTAATCATTGGTGAATTTTTTGGGGGGCTTTGGGGGGGCAGAGTTATATTTGTTTATTACATGCCCCCCACCAAAAAAAAAAAACATTTTATTTTAGCTTAGTTTAATATGTGTGTTTACTTTCAGATCTGCAGTTGAAAGGTGTGCTTTGCTACTCTTATATAAAGCAATATAAAGCAATGAAACAGATACATTAATGCTCTTGAATATTTAGGGTTTTGGGCTTGGAAAGCTCAAGGTCTCAGAATCTAATACATTTTTAAATTGTTTATAATTGCGTTGTTCTAATGTTGATTCTACTGCGCACTATATAGAGCACAAAAAGATCTATGTGGTCAGACACAGGAGATCCAACACAGTATTCTGTATTGAAACGCTCAATATCTGAGAAAAACGTAGCACCAGTTTTAATGGCGAAAGCTAAATTCTCTCCCTTGTCTGTGCTAAAATAATCAGATTGAAAAACTAGAAACTCATGTACACTTCATAGCAATACATTCAAGTCTTCACTATTCTTCATCTAAACCCTACGCCTTCAGTGTCAGGCCATACAAGGAATTTCTCTTAACCTCACGTTCAACTTCTTCAAGCTCTGCTTTGCCCATATTGTTTTTCTGCTTGCCCTGACCTACTGGTTTTCCCAGTCTCTTATGAACCTGTTTGTCCTTCTCTGAACAAAGAAGTGGGATTAGTTCCTGGCAGGCTTCATGTTAACGCCATTCACCGCGATGCAAGCTGTGCATTATACCACTTATCTCTTAAAATATTGTTCTTATTGCCAACTCTTTCATATTTTTACAAATACGGAATCCCGTGGACAAAAGACTACACTGCCACAGCTTGCTTTGCACATTATCTTTTCCATTTTCGTTGCCGTCACTGTCTGTGCCAGTTATTCCTTAATCTGGCTTCGATCTGAAAATAAAAACCTGTCAGCAAAGATTGTTAAGAATTGTCTAATGAATCATCGCAGCTCACGGATGTGTCACTGGAAATGTGGGCGGAATCCACTATTGTAGGTTTGCATGCCAGACTAATCTAATCCGAGCAAACGAAATCTTGACGTAAAGCACTCTCTGCAACAAAGTCTTGTAAGAGGTTATGCGATACAGTTTAGGGAACTAAGAACAACCTGTGTGTCCCCTTGTTGAATTGCTATGTGCAATGTGACCAGATGGCATCCCACCTGGCCACTATTGTTTTCATAGGGACCATATTGCATATTCTGGAAAATGATAAGAAAACAAATATTGGATACTTAGTAAATTTGTTAAATGTGAAGATGTGCTAGGAGTGATAGGCACCTGTAGATGACAGTAAACAACATTTTCTTTCCTTTGAAGGTCAGTCTAGGTCAATTCTAAAGGCACGCAAAGCATCAAGATAGTAGTAGTTTTACAACATCTGGGGACCTACATTTTGGGCACCCCTGCTCCAGGCATTATAACCGCTACAGCTCATTGATTTCATCATGGTGCAAAGAGCCATGAAGCGGTTTGAGTCAAACCGGTTTTGAGCTTTGGCAAAAACAGGGCTATCCTAGTCCCTAAACTTTGGCTCCTATCTACTGCTGCTTGTTTAGTGTAGAAATGAATCAGCAGTCCAACTTTGGAACACTGCGGGAAAAGTTAGCCCAGCTTAGTTTTACATTAGCTAAACCATGCATGGTCCGTCTTGTCGGTGCTGACAATCCTCTTGATCACCTAAAGCTTTACTGGTTTTCGTCCTTTTATTTCAGATGCAAAGAATAGGCAAACCCTATGCATCTCTCTGAGGCTATTCATCATAATAATTAAATGCCTAAAATATGAAGGAAATAAGCAATTAGATAATTTGGTTTACTTAATATTCTTTGTGTGTGCAAAGGTTAATTTATGGTGCCATGTTTAAACAGTCATACTTTTCCTCTCTCATTAGTTCATGCTCCCACAATCCCAGGTGTTTCTTTGACATCTTTAACTCTCTTCTTTGCCCTGCTGTGGCCACCCCCCAAACTAACCTTACATGCTACTTTACCGCCAAGATTTCACAGCTAAGGAAAGAATTCTCCCCACATTGCCGTTCTCTTTCTCAACCACACGTAAATCATGCCTTTCCTACCCTTCAGACTTTCTCCCCGGCTACTGAACAAGAGGGGGCTGCGCTTCTCCTTTCCTCTCGCCCCACCAATTGCTCGCTCGATCCTGTCCCATCTCACCTTATCAGAACTCTCTCCCCTTGTCTTGTGCCTTCCTTAACACACATCTTCTGCTCTCTCTTCTAACATTGTCTCAGCTGACCTTAAACACACCACTGTAGTAGCCATCCTGAAAAAAAAACATCTCTTGACCCATACTCCCCCTCTAACTATCGTCCCATATCGCTGCTCCCTTTTACCTCAAAGCTTCTGGAAAGATTTGTCATTACCCATGTGTCTCAATTCTTCAATTCCAACTCTCTCCTTGACCCTCTTCAATCTGGCTTCCGCCCTCTCCACTCTACTAAGACTGCTCTTATCAAAGTTACGACCTAATCGCAGCTAAATCCAAATGCCACTACTCCATACTAATTCTTCTTGACCTCTCTGCTGCCTTTGACACTGTTGATCATGCTCTCCTTCTTCAAAATCTTCAATCACTCGGTCTCTGTGACTCTGTCCTCTCGTGGTTTTCCTCTTATCTCTCCCAACAGTCATTCAGTGTTTCCTTTTCTTATGATACCTCCTCCCCTCATCCTGTCTCGGTTGGAGTCCCTCAAGGCTCTGTCCTTGGTCCCCTTCTATTTTCTCTTTATACTGCCTCTTGGCAAACTTATTACCTCTTTTGGATTCCACTACCACCTGTACGCTGATGATACCCAGTTATATCTCTCCTCTCCGGACCTCTCCCCTGCCATCCTGCAATGTGTCACTGCTTGCCTTTCTTCCATCTCTGACTGGATGTCCTCCCGCTTTCTGAAACGAAATCTCTCTAAAACTGAGCTCCTTGTCTTTCCTCCTTCTAATACTGATCCTCCTCTTTCACTCTCCCTTCAAGTTAGTGGTATCCACATAAGTCCATCCTTGCAAGCATGCTGTTTTGGCATCATACTTGACTCTGGCCTCACCTTTGAGCCTCACATCCAGTATGTTGCCAAATCCTGTAGATTCCATCTTAAAAACATAGCCCGCATCTGCCCCATTCTTACGCAAGATGCTCCCAAGGAGTTTTTCCATACTCTAGTAATTTCCCACAAGGAATATTGTAACCCTCTCCTGATTGGTCTACCCAAAACCGTATTGCCCCTCTACAGTCTGTAATGAGTGCTGCTGCCAGACTGATTTTCCCCTCTAATCGGTCCTCTTACACCTCACCCCTCTGTCAGTCCTTACATTGGCTTCCTGTATCCTGTTGGGGGGTCAAATCAAAGTGCTAACCCATACCTATAAAGCACTGAACAAATTTTGGCCCCTCTTATATCTCTTCACAGATCTCTGATCTGCCGTTGACCTTCTTCTGTCCGCTGCTCGCACCCATACAGCCAACTCACGCTTGCAGGACTTCTCACGGGCGGCTCCTTTTCTATGGAATAGCCTGCCTACCACCATCAGACTCTCCCCTAGTCTTCAATCGTTTAAGAAGTGCCTTAAAACCTATCTCTTTAGGAAAGCTTATGGCCTCCCAGAGTAACCTCTAACTTACATACCTGTCTCTTGCTCTCTCCTAAAGGGCAGCACTCTACTCTCTCCTCCAGCTCTGCTTCACTCCCACCTTGTTTGATTGCTATTTCCTATCCTAATGTGTTTTATACCCCACCTCCTATAGACTGTAAGCTCGTTTGAGCAGGGTCCTCTTCAACCTATTGTTCCTGTAAGTTTTCTTGTAATTGTCCTATTTATAGTTACATCCCCCTCTCATAATATTGTAAAGCGCTACAGAATCTGTTGGCGCTATATAAATGGCGATAATAATAATAATAATTAAAGAGGGGATAATATTCCATGCATTCAGATAGACAGTTTAGGGATATAGATATACTTAGGTTAGAGATACAGTAGATTTCATGTACAGTAAATCAAATGTTGCTTTGGCTCTATATTACAGCATATTTTATTGCAATCAAATAATGCCAATCACGGCAATAATGTGCCATGTGCCCCTTTTATGGTGAATGCACTTAATTCCTTTCACAGAAACCATGTAACAATTACACACAGTTTAACAGCTTGTCCCAAGTCGTGATGAGTGCAGCATCCAATAAACCCCAGGTTAGTAGTTAAACCATTCTAAAACAGGGCACTCCTGGCACCAAACCACTAATACATTATGTAGTGGTTATGGTGCTTGGGTTGTTCCTTTAATGCTGTTGTTGTAAGGCCCAGATAGAGGGTTAATTATTGTATTTCTAAAGAAACTAAAAACTATGAACTGCTTACTGATGTCAGAAATCAAAAAAGTTGTATAGCTGGGAAGGACAATTAGCATACTGATAATGCAACAAGGATGCAAATGCTGTCGTTTTAAACTGTTCTTATGTCATTAACAATACAATAACAGAAAACACATTAGAAAAAAACTTGTCACAAAGACAGAAATATAACTAGAATTTTACTAGGCAAATAAAATCACAATAAATCATAGATTTGCTTCAAGTATTTTGAGCCAACACAATTACCGGTATGTAATGCCCTTATTCCTCTGATAATTCTCCTTTGCAAGTTATTGAACAACTTAATTGAGAGTGTGAAGTGAGTACAGAGAGAATAATTGATGACTGGGTTGAAGATGGAGCAAACGATCTAGTGGTAGATACACTTTTTCCCTTGGTGGAACACAGAGGTTTGTTTCTGAAGATTATAGAGAGCTGTTGTGGTACTTGCCTAAGGAGAAGAATAGGGAGTTACTAGTTTTATTTCCAAATTTAACGCAAAGAAAATCTAGCTTTATAGGAATTGCATTTGCAATGTTGAATCAGGCCTTCAAGAAAATAAAAAGTAAATTATTTTTGGCTCACCTTAGTAAATATAATATAAACACTTGCCAAATACTAATATACATTTTAGTCCAGAGAATATAATGTACTCAAGTGATGCTGGGAGTGAAACCTGTATAAGGAAAGTCTGGTCAATAAGTAAATAAAATGATGGATTTTCCATATCTAAATCTCAGTTGGGACATATGTTGGTCAAACTACTAGTTCCGGAGGATGGAATTAACTACCAGACAGACCGGCCAAGTGCAAGGAAAAGCTGTAGAAAATGTTATAAATATGCATATTTATAAATATATATGAATAACAAAAAGGTGTATTTAGAAATTCTCACATGTGTGGATGTTTAAAGTCTGGGGCTTACTACGCATATAATGTTGTCCAGTCATCTCCAGTAGTAGAAAACTAAAATGGTTTCACAGGACTTTGGGAAAGTAAAGACATCAAATTATTGGCTGTCTGTGTAGCCCCTGACAGTATTTGCAGAGCAATTCTAAGTTATAGTGCAATGAATACCAGCATCAGTGCCATTAGGGTTGATTTCACCCAGTGCAATCAATGGACCTCCTCCTGCACCATACCATAAGAGAATTCTGGTGGTCCAGTGGTGAGCTTTCCAGTCTGCATTTTCCACAGTTGCAGACCTTTTATATTCCTATTGCTAGCAATACTCCAATATTATCAGGGATAGTACCATAGTGATAGCTTGTGGGAGGATTTCCTGTGCAGTGGAAATCTTGGATCTTTAACGGCCCATGAAAGGACACAGTTCCCTGTGCATGTATTGGCCAGCTGAGACCGCCAGTCCTGTTGGTGTCACCTCATCTGATGATATCACCCGGTGCGGTCCACAACTGCACTCCCATAGTGATTACAGTGGAAACCACACTCATAGATGTAATAGCCCCTGCAATAAGACATTCGCCCAAAAGGCTGGAATTTTGACATTTGCTTTCTGGCATGCACTGCTATATCTCTGATGTCATTTACGTTTTCTATGGGCCCTTCATTATGTTTTTCAAAAAAAGCAAACATTTGCACAGGGAATGGTACTTTGCATATGATTTGAAAGTTCATTGATAGTCAAAAAGCCTGGAATGATTAAGTGTTCCCATGGAAGAATTGAGAAAGATAGGATTGCATAGAATTGCATAACTTTGCATTTTTTTTGCCAGCATTATATAGTAAAGAACTTAAAAGTTTTTTGATAAATAGATTTGCAAACACATGCTTCATTTTTCTTTTTGATCAAAGGGAAACCTTAGTAAAGTGCAGTGTTGGACCATGGTTATCAAATTCATCTAAGCGTTAGCTGCAAAAAAAAAAAGGATTTTATATCAGTTTACATATACTCATTATCATGGAATACATTTTAAAATATATTGGTGTTTATTAACTAAGCAGTGATACGTAGTATATTAAAACACTAAAATGAACTTAACCCTTTCAATGTAACTATCGTATGCATATAGTTGTCTAATGGTGCTAATATTGATAGGACTACAGAGTTCCCAAGCCCTTTAAAAAAAATACCACCCATCCTAAAACCAATTAGGGATCAGGAGATGTTGAGACCCCTATTCCTAAGTCAAACACAACTCATCTCCGAAGTACACCCACACAATGTTTGTTTCCCACATTGTTCACGTTCATTACTAAATGCAACAAAAATGCCTCCGTATTACAAGATTAATTTTGTCTGGAATGTAAAATAAAAAATAAGTATAAAAAAAAAATACATATTCAAAAAATAAATAAAAAAAGAACAAGCAATTGTGCAATTGTTTTCATTAAGAACAGTAAACCCAATTTATTATTTACTAATTAGTTTTCTCCTTACAGTAATCCTGTAAAAGCTCCTGTGTTCTGAATGCTCCCATTGCATGATGAGTTTCTGACTCGCAGAAAAATCTTGTTTATTTTGCAGGCTTTTAAAAATTGTTCCGCGATCCTTTAATGGATCTACATACAAAAGAACAACACCACTTTCTAATCCCCTTTAATATCCCCCTTTCCAAATATAATTTAACTTGTTTTTCTTTCTAATAAAGAGGAGCTACTTCACAATTGTATTCTTTGTGTATGAATCCTTCTCAGTGCTTTTTAGACAATGCATCTCTGTAGCCATTTGACCTGCAATGTTTTTGCTTGTTAATGCCTCATTGATAACTAGTCAGATTGGAAGCTGAACATATATTGCTACATCTCGATATACGTCCACATTCCTTGCACTGCTGTGTATGTAATCACTCACAAACTCTGTTACCAAATCTTGAATCAGGAAATGGTTCTGACGATGTAAGTATTGTATTGTACAAGTTTTGCTAACACAAAACCTATATTGTGGAAACATTTTGCTAAATTGTGCACCCAATGTAATAGAATGTACGCACAATTCACAATTCTCTGTGGCACCTCCTGGACTCCATAGGATATTACACCTGTGGTAGTAATGTAAATAGACTGGGGGTACCTGTTCAGTTTTCATTTTTATTTAAAAAAGTAGCACTTTTTGTATTATTCTGTTATTTTTTTATATAGTGAATCTAAAGAGGTTATCATCATAAAACAAGTTATTTTATGAATATGCGTAAGACGTTAACATTAGAATATTAATTGTCATTTTATGAAGATGTATTTGCACAGGGCTCCTAAATGTGTTAATTAATGCAGGTGGTTTGTTTAACAGTTTTATAGGTTTATTATTTCAATCCCAGATTTAAATCTAAATCAATCTAAATATTGCTACATCAGAGGTATTGGACAAATACACATCTCACTGACACATACATGCACATATTATCTCTGTCTTATTAAAACCTAAATATATATGTGTAAAGTAAAAAAAAAAACACCACAGCTAAACTTACTTTATTATTTCACCGCCCTGAAATTGGTATATGAAATACTATCCACCATATCATAACCTCCTCCTCACATATGCAATCCCTTAAAGCAACACACCAAGCCAGCTGTAATGATTATGGTGCCAAACCTATTCTGACACCCACACAGAGACAGTTTTAAAAAAATAATTTTGATAACTTACCTGGCGACTACTGGTGGCCCGTCACATGTTACATAGTGGCATAATGCTGGAAACCACTGAAAGAAGCTTCTCTTAGCATCTCTGCACAAAGCCCTACTGTGCTGTGATGGCTCTTTGGCTAAGCATATCAGCTAAGCACTCTTATTTAATATATGTGGGCCTGTGTGAGTGAGGTTAGCTGAATGGCAGAGCCTCTGGTCCCTTTAACCATTCTTAAATAGTTTGACCACTTACTCTCACTCCTGGCACCATTTCAACTACAGTGTGCTGTTGGGGCTACGGTGTTTGGAGTATAAACATTCCATATCGCAGGTCCTCATTTATTACAACCCCTTATACTCCTTCCACATTGTAACTTTCAACTTTTTACAATTCTTCAAATTCCGCTCTCCCTGAAATATTACATATTACTATTTACTTTCCATATTGCTAAGAGGATGAGTGTTGTCCCTGGTGGCTGGTGAAGGACATGTGTGCTCTTTCGCTGCTCCCAAGCTGACCCAAAGGTCCAGAATGACAAAAGATGTAAAGTCTTGACCCAGCGGGGGTTATTTATCAAAGTATTCTAAAAAGTGTGGTTTATTTTTGGTCTCTAATCTTTTTATATTTATTAACTTCATGGTTGAAAAATGTTTTGCTTTTCTCAGCCTAAAGCAGAAATCCCCATTTCATAAAAGATTGCCAAATTTAAAGTAGAAAAAGTAGAAGATAAACATGATGATAGAAGGTTTGATAAAACCATTGCGTCACTGAAAATAATGCTATACATTTAAAAACGACATTTAGAGTGCAAAAAAAAAAAAAAGAACTAGAAAGTAAAATAGGTGCAAAACTGCCTGCAACAGCATGATCAATTTCCCTAGTGCAGGGATAGGCAACCTTCAGCACCCCAGATGTTGTGGACTACATCCCCCATAATTCTCTAGCATCCATAATGCTGGAAAAGCCTTATGGGAGGTGTAGTCCAAAACATCTTGAGTGCCAAAGGTTGCCTATGCCTGCCATATTGTTATAACTCTGCCCAGCTGCCCTTTAACATTCACGCGCACACAGGGCCTTGTAGGAGCAATGAACATCTGGATGACCTCTGGACAGCACATATTCCACTTGTACCTATGTCACTGAAGTTCCACTAACTGAATTTGGGGCTCTTTAAAAGGCAGAGCATTTCTCACTGCCAACCTAAGGATGGCCCTGTATTATATCTGTATGGAGAACATTCTACTGAATAGAGTGATTTTAGTGCCTTTTTAATAACATTTATGTCTATGTTATTGGCTTACATACCTGCCAATGTTTCTCTCCATCCCAGATAATGGACAGGAAAGAGAGAAAGCTGCATAGAGCACTGTGCAGGAGATGTGCCTGTCCGTCAAAGAGCCTGGCCCGCACCAAAAAGGGTACGATAAGCCTATCTTCTGTCTTTGTGTTTGTTAGGTCGCTGCCTCTCACCTTGCTGAGGATCCTCTAGCCAACCATAATAAAAAATCCATTTTAAAAAGTGTTCTATGGGGGGGCGTGGCTTGGAGCGCGAAGGGACCGGCCGCATTAATGTGAAGCTCCCGCAGCCCGGGTCTTTAGGGGCACAATTAACCGGCACCACTAGCCACCCAATAGCAGCAAACCGATTACTCACCCCCACCATGGCACATAGAAGCAAGGGGAAGATCCCCAGAACAGAGAAAGCCTCCTTCTTCCTCGCACGAGCTCCGGCGGGAATACACAGGGAAGACCATGCCCAAGATGGCGGTGGACAGCGCTCAGGCGAGGTTTCACCCTCCCCTCCACCCTCACCAAGCTCAGCCTCAGAGGAAGGTCCCCTCACAGTTGCAGGGATGAGAACCCTGATGGCAGAGCTCTCTGACAAACTGCAGGCAAGCATTAAAGTGCAGATGCATGAGCTCACCACAGATCTCAGAAAGGAGCTGCTGGAGATTGGGAGCAGGACAGCCCATGTAGAAAAATCACTGGATGATTTTGAAGTGGCCCACAACAGCCTTGCAGACAAGCTACAAGAACTGGAGACCTCGTAAGAGACCCAGAAACGCAAATTCGCAGATCTGGAAGACACATCCAGGAGGAACAATCTTCGTTTCAGAGGTATACCAGAATCAGTTCAAACCACAGAACTGCACAAATACTTGACCGACCTGTTCCAGGAATTAATCCCAGCTACCCACCCAGACCTCTTGGTAATCGATAGAGCCCACCGCCTGCGCAGACCTAACCACCTACCTGCCACTACAGCGAGAGATGTAATTGCACGCATCCAATTCTACCACGTGAAAGAGCGCATTACAAAAGCCTGCAGAAATGCCTCCCTTCCTGAACCATACGCTAACATCAAAGTCTTCGCAGACCTGTCAGCTGCCACGCTGCAGTTTAGAAAATCGATGTCCCTGATCACTACCACGCTCCGATCCAACGATATCAGCTACCGATGGGGATATCCGGCGAAGTTGTTGGTGCAAAAGCAGGGGGTGATCCATGCCGTAGCGACGGAAACTGATGGCCTAAAAAAGCTACAGGACTGGGGTATACCGCTACCTACGCCTCTGGCGTCCTCACCGGCTAAAGTCCCCAGACTGACTCCGGAATGGACTCGCGCCTAAGGGCAGAAGGCCCTCCCGAGTAGGGTATTGTATACCAGTGCACATTCTATGTTTTTACCAGAGAGATGCTTATGACACTTATGTTTCATGCGAACTGTGCACTTCGTTGTAATGATAGATTTTAAGGTTAGAACCCGACACTGCCCAATTAGCATGACCATGCATGTATAGCAGTTGAACAAGACGCATAGAGAGAACAAAAAAACGGTTTTAAAAAAATAAATAAAAAAATAACAATTCTATGACATTTGAGCATAGTCACGCTTCAAAGCGGGGACCCTCTAGTTGTAGGACACCTCGTACCAAGGCATCTACCACGCCTCGCCATATGCGACGACCCACGGTTACTATATCTACCCCACTAGGGCTAGACCTCAGAGTAGTACACTCAGATTTAAGTACTAATCACCCTAGATGGTTTACTTTGCCTCCATGACCTGTGGTCGTCCTCATCACTTCTTTAATAGTAGAGCATACCACTGTACGCTTGGGCGTACGCCGCAGCATAGTCGTGACTTGAAAAAATGCTGCCTCACTAAACCAATGCTTCCCAGCAGCCCCGACTGGGCCCTACGACCAGAGTGACTCTATTCACTGTATGGAGACACTCGAAGCCGCCCCCCACTCCGTGTGGGTCTGGGAGAACCAGACCACACTGTTGCTCAGACTTGCTGAGCGTTTTCTCACCCGCAGTTGCGTGATTTTTCCTTCCACCTATAGTTTCCTCCCCTCCCTATCACCACCCGGCATCACCAATTCCTTCAACGAAGACATGCAGTCCTAGATTGCAATGCTACGACAAGAGCCGAATACTCCACATAGCTCCAACCACAGGGACACCATACCACTGGGCCACCACCGCAGCAACCTTACACTTATGAAAATTACTTTACCTTAATGTCAAAGGGCTTTACCTTAATGTCAAAGGGCTTAATACCCCCGGCAAATGGAGTCTACTACTCAGAGACCTGAAAAAAGAGAGAGTTGACATTGCATGTGTCCAGGAGACCCATTTTAAGAGAGATCATACTCCGGGTATATTTAACAAATACTACCCGACCCAGTTCCACGCCCTTTCAGATCCCAAAACTAAAGGAGTCTCAATTTTCATCCATAAAGACACATCCCTCACACTCCATAGAAAAATCGTGGATCCTAAGGGCAGGTTTATCGTCCTCGTGGGCATGTTTAATAACACAATGTATACCCTGGCTGCGGCATATTTTCCTAATGTAGAATCCAAACGCTACCTACAAACTCTCCTTCTCACCATAGATGAGGTTAGGACAGGAGGCCTGATCCTATGTGGAGATTTTAACTTTATCCAACTGCCAACCTTAGACACGACTGCCCGCCCCACGGGTAGGAGGAAATCACACATAGCCGACACATGTAAAGCTTTTGCCAAAGTACTGGCACAACACGGACTATATGACGCCTGGCGAACATTACATCCCACACAGGCTGACTACACGTTTCACTCGAAAGTCCACAACACATATACTTGAATTGACACCTTTTTCTTAGACAATGCCACACTAGCGCAATTAAGAGACTGCAGGATAGGGGAAATCACATGGTCAGATCACGGTCCAGTACACCTACACCTACACGATAACTTTCAATTCAGAGGACGGGGGCAGTGGCGACTTAACGAATCGCTCTTGGCAGAGGCCACCTTTCGTGATTCGATCCAGACTGTACTGACGGAATTCTTTCAAACGAATGGGACAGGACAGGTCACAGACAGCATGGCGTGGTGCGCCCACAAAGCCGTAGTTAGAGGGCTTTTTATTAGAAGGTCCTCCTATCTTAAGAGGAAAAAACAGCTCACGCTACTAGATGCTTACAAAACCTTGGCTTAGGTCAGTACAAAAAATAAAGCCCAACCTACGCAAACGAGCTTAAACCAAATAAATGACCTGCAGACGACCATTACTAAACTACAGGCGGAAAGAACGAACGGTCTTCTTCATAGGCTCAGGGCCACCACTTACCACACCTCCGGCAAACCCACCAAACACCTAGCAGCACGGGCTAGATCGACCCAATGTAACATATCCGACATAATAGACGACGACGGCAAGAAACATATTGACCCACAAACAATCAGTAACACATTTGCAACCTTTTACTCTAATTTATATAACCTCCACACAGATGACACTAGACCTCACCCTTAACCCTCGGAAAAAGCCCAATACCTAGCAGACATTACACTGCCCAAACTGACAGTGGGCCAATGTCAGACCCTATTACAACCCATTACTGTACAAGAAATCATCAGTACTATTAAGCAGCTCCCCCCAGGGAAGTCTCCAGGGGCAGATGTACTCCCCAAGGCTTACTATAAAGAGTTCAGAGCCACACACACTGGCGCCGCAACTCCTAAAAATGTACCAGCAGACGGCCACTACCGGTATCCTGCCTCCTGAAGTATTACTAGCCACGATAGTGACAATCCCCAAACCTGACAAATCCCCGGACCTTTCCCTACTTAACACGGACGCAAAAATCTATGCAAAAATCCTGGCGAATAGAATGAGCACAATCCTACCACACTTGATACATGATGACCAGACAAGTTTCGTGAGGGGCAGACAGGGCTTAGACAACACCTGAAAATTGGCCCTGGTGCAGAGGGAGCTCGGGAGGCCTGGTCGAGGGGGTCTCCTCCTAGCGCTGGACTCGGAGAAGGCATTTGACCGCCTCGGCTGGGTCTTCCTGAAACAGGTTTTGGAGAAATTTGGGTTCCCCCCACAAATAATCCAACAAATCTTTGCACTCTATTCCTCGCCTTCTGCACAGGTAAACCAAGCAGGTTTCCTGTCCCCCACCTTTCCGATTACCAACGGTACGAGACAGGGGTGCCCCCTATCCCCACTTTTATACGTCCTTGCATTAGAACCCCTCTTTCACCGCATACGCTCGAATGAGAATATAAAGGGAATACACCTAGGGGACAAGCAGATTAAGATTAGCGCATTCGCAGATGATGTACTGCTATACGTAACAAATCCTCACGAGTCCCTGCCTACACTGATGCAGATAATACACACCTATGGACAGTTCTCATACTATTTAGTGAATGCGGCCAAAACACAGGCCCTGCCTATAGGCATCCCTGCCCAGGTTCTACGCACCCTCACACGCACATACGACTTTCACTGGAGGACTGAATCCATACGTTACCTAGGCCTGACGATCACTAAAAACCCTGCGAACCTTATGTCAGCAAATTATGTTGTAGTTTGGAACAAATGCAGTCAACTGCTGAAACAATGGTCGCCACTGTACCTGTCCTGGACAGACCGCATCGTGACACTCAAAATGTCAATAATACCGAGGCTACTGTACCTCTTGCGCACCATCCCCCTCCGTCTCCCTCCCTCCTACTTTAAGACCATTCAGGCTGATATGGGGAAGTTTGTATGGGCAGGAGGCAAAGCCAGAGTAGCCGCAAAGGTCTTACAGGCCCCCAAGAAACAAGATGGTTTAGCACTACCCAATGTCCAAGGCTACTATCATGCGGCAGTACTAGCTACAGCTATCCCACACATAATCTCTGCACTCAAACCACAGTGGGTCTCCCTAGAGCGGGATCAATTAGATAACCACGACATCTTGCACCTACTTTGGACACCGTCGCATCCTAGGCCTGACTTGCCGACAGTTCCCCCCCAGATACTGTTGTTGTTTCAAATCTGGGATAAGTACAGACCTAGGTTGGGCAGTACACCCAGCCTCTCCCTGGCAACCCCCCTAAAGGCCATACCCTACATTATCCCCACATTCTATGCCCTACCGTGGCACAGAAGTGGCGCGACGCACCTTTACCATCTATTTGATGCCCATAAACTACTAGACTACACGACCCTAGCCAGCAAAAACACGCTCCCACAGTCCTCATAGTACTCGTACCTCCAACTACACTCCTACATCTCTAATGAAGCGAAATGTTTCTTAGACACCTCTAGAGATGCTAACAGGTTAACTGCATGGGAACAAATGTGTATAACTGCAAGATTACTACCTCAATGTAAACCAATCTCCATGTGTCTCAGCTGCATATCGAAACACAACCACTTCTCCACCACAAAATATGCTCAACAATGGGAGAGCGATCTAGGCTGCGCAGTGTCACCCATATCCTGGGACTCTATCATATCTGACCCACTAAAGCTACTAAAATCCACCTCCCACATTGAACAGCATCGCAAAATTCTATACCAGTGGTACTTAATGCCGACCAGACTGCACAAGATCTTCCCCTCCACTTCACCACTTTGTTGGAGATGCCAAGCAGCAGAGGGCACAATGCAACATATATGGTGGAGCGGCCCAAGGCTACTCCCTTACTGGACTGATGTCCACACATTGATCCGAGAAGCCACACAGAGCTCTCCCCCATTCACCCCACAGGCGTGTCTATTGCTGGACCTCCCTAGAGAAATGCCCCCACATGTCAGAAAGTTGACCTTACACATAGCCTTGACGGCGCAGCAATTAATAGCAAGGAGATGGAAGTCCACAATCATTCCCAAGAAGGAAAACCACTTAGAAGAATTGCATAAGCAGTGGATTTACGAATTCTCCTACATGTCCCTCTTCCCCCCCTCTACGCTCTATAGGAAAACTTGGGAGCTTTGGCAAACATGGAGATCTGGTAAGGTACCGGGTAAAGCACCAGGGGCTGTACCTAGCAAATGAGCTGTAATGTCCTCAACATACCCAAGTTGCATATGCTTACTCACACTCCCACAACCACCCGTGGGACAGTGGGGACATATTGTCGTTCTGAACTGGAAATAATGTGGATTTACTGTTACTGTAACAAAAAAGATTGTCTGTATCAACCTGTGACGCACCTCCCCCCCCCTCTCCTGCCTCCCCCCCTCTTCCTATGTTATGTACCCTCCCCTGGTATAAGGAGCAACTGTACAAATCTAATCTTATTAATTATTATCCCCTTCTTTTCTGTAACATGAATACGTTGCTTACTGACAAAATAAATAAAAATTGTCAAATTAAAAAAAAAAAAAAAAAAAGTGTTCTATTTATTAATGGAAATCTAGTATAAGGAAATACTTGTAAAGAATATTTTCTCAAAAGATTATTTTACAAAATGACAATGTTATCAACTGTTACTAATTTTAGGTGCGACAAGCTGTCACTTGGATACACATTTTGTTAAATATGTTGACTCTTCTTTAAAACAACGAGTCAAAACAACATAGCTAGCTGTCTTGCACTTTTTATTTTGGTGCCAAAAAGAGAATGATGAGTATGCATGTTTGAGAGGGGCCTCTTTACTGTCTGGATTAATTCATGTGGTCCATAACATGAGGAAGGGAGACACAGGATAACTTGTCCCATAGAGTTTTTAAAAGGAACACTGTCTATCGAATGTGGTAGAGAATGTAACAAATTATATGTTCTGATGTTTCCATAATAATTGTATTACGTTTTCTTTAAATTACTCTTTTTTTTTTTTTTTTTTTTTTAAAGAAACATTCTAAGCACCAACAAAACTTATGTGCATATGGTTTATTTTGGATTTATATTCATGCTGTATTTTTCTCCACGTTAAAAAATGTTTTGCAGTATACAGTACTTCCGTCCTCCCCTTTTCACAAAATATCTTCCTGATTGGATGGTAAACAATGTAGCTCAGCCAATGAGAAACCGTGTGAGCTGACTTGCTGATTTGATTCTGTCCAACAAGCAATCACTCTCTTTTTATCTGTATGGTACATCTGTCACAACACCTGTGGTTATGGTGCCATGATATAGTCACTAACCTCCTGGTCACCCTTCCCATATTTCTCTGTGCACTTTGGTGCTGTTGCTTACGTGGAATGCTGCTGCCCCAAAATTTATTTATAAGCACTCACATTTGCCATGGAAATTTGAAAAGGGGCATCCCTCCATTTCGTACTGCTGCCCTGTCTCCATTTATGACATGATTGCGTCACACACAGGGCTAAAGTGATCTGTCATCATCCACGCACATTCTGGCATTGTACATGTGATGCTGACTGATTGGAGAGTCCCTGCCTATTTAGGTCTCTCCTTGATCCTTTGCCATGCTGTGGTTTCCTTACTGGTTTTCTGAAGTGCGTTGATTAATGATTCCTGATTTCCCTAATTTCCCATTTTTCTTGACTATTCTGTTTGTATCTCTGGCCTAGGGCTATTCTCTTGAGGTGTACATTTATTCTTGACTTTGGCTTCTATACTGACTTCTCTATTTCTCTCTACTTTATTACGTTAATCATGGCAATACATACTTGCCATATTACCCTCGTAGTATACGCAAAACTGCTGCATGGTGCCAAGTCAACTTTGCATCCAATTAAAAAAAAAAAAAAAAAGTATACTTTTTTTCTTTTATTGGAAATGACTCAATAGAACTAATGAATTTTGTATTATTCATTACTGTTTGCAAGAAACTTGCATTTTAGTAAATGTTTGGTATTTGAAAAAAATTAAATAAATGTTATGATGATAATGATTAAATATAGTTCCGCACCTTTTAAAAAGAACTGATCTTAACTCGTGTACAAGGCGGGTTGGTTGCCCGTCTGATGTTGACTTATAGAATCCGCAAGTCATTTCTATAAATGTGAGGATGCTTACAGACAATACTCTAATTATCCCTTCAAAAACATGTGTTACCTTCCTTTCTGTACCTTTTATTTCTGAAATACAACTAGTCCACCCCTCCAAATGTCACTAATCCCCTCTTCTTTATCAATGACTTAGTGAACTGATGACATGTCAAACACTGAGATCCTGTAGGGGCTATGGAAAGTTCATGTCTTACAGTAGAGTCTGTTATTGTATGGTTGGAATGTTTTACCTGAGACACGGATTATGAGGACTCAAGGTGAGAAGGTCACGTTTTATATTAACTCATATGCAGTTTGCAAATATAGTTCATAATATTAATAAAAATAATATTAATGATAGAACAAAGTAAGTTCTATATTTGTATTTTTAAGTGTACTATTTGCATTAAGCCTGATACAAATCCCAAAAATGAAGTCAAGTATGTTAAAATTATAATCTAGTGATTTTAGTGTCCTTTTAATAAAATGTATGTCTATGCTAGTGGCTTGTTCATAATGTTTCTCTCCATCCCAGAAGGTGGGTAGGGAAGAGAGAAAGCTGCATAGAGCACCGTGCAGGAGATGTGCCTGCCAATTGAGGGGGCTGACTTGCTCATGAAGGTGGTGGGCCTGTCCATCAAAGGGCCTGGCCCACACCAAAGAGGGTACGATAACACCCGGACACTCGAAGTCCTGCAATACGAGTCTTCATATCCCCCTGTTTTTGTATTTGTTAGGTTGCTGCCTCTAACCTTGCTGAGGATCCTCTATCCAACAGTACCAACACTAAAGTACTTTATAGTAATTTGTAGGGTTAGTACCATGCCATTTTTTTAAAATTAATTAAACAGGTTTTGTGTAATGATTATATCTGCGCCACACCGGATAGGAATCAAAGAATTAGGACCACTTATAAAAGTCTGGCTAAAATCCAGGTATATCCACTTCTGATGAAGCCCAAACCCGGGCGAAACGCGTTAAGTGAAGGACTGGAAGCTTATTTTATTTTTATCAATAAAGTCAAGCTTTTTTATCCATCCTCTTCTGGTTTTTACATTTCTTCTTGGTGCTGCTGGATCCTGTTATCTCCTTATATCCTTTGGTGGGGATCATACCACCACAAGCTACCAACACCAGATCAAGTCATTGCTCTGGATACTGTAAGTAGGATATTTATATTTTACTCTCCCATATTTGGTTGATTTACTGTACCATTGGATTTTGTATTCTATTCTTTTTCCCACATATATGGGTGCTGAACTTGGATGCCCCATACAGCCAACATATCCTAAGACGGGGATTATGCCGTCCAGGCGCTATACAGCAGAGCTCTAAGTAGCTCTGCAAATTGTGAGTTTGCCTTTTATCTAGTATTTTATGCACACACGTGTCTATTACTTACAGCATATTGCACTATTATTTTGTTGTTCTTTTGTTTCCCTTGAGGATTTTACCATGTTATATTAATCAAAACCAATATGTATGTATAACAGACTTATTTTGCACTTTGAGCAATTTTTGGCGCGGTTTACCACTTTATTTATTTACACCTCAGTCTTCTGTAAGCAGGTATTGGGAAATCCTGCTGGTTTCCTTCTGCCTCACATTTTGGTCATCTAGTGAGCGCCTAACTCCCTGCTTTTTACCTAGTGTGTGTGTGAGAGGTACAGTGTGTGTAAAGGGTGCAGTGTGTGTGTGAGGGGTGCTGTATGTGGGTGAGGGTTGCAGTGTGTGTGTGTGAAAGGTTCAGTGTGTGTATGAAGGGTGCTGTAACGCTTACATATATTTAAGTGGAGCACAACTGCAGATCTCTTAGGAATCAGATTGATGACTATGATACTGAAGTACAGGAACTTTATCTTTAATTACGGTTAAAACAGGTACTGTATCTTTAATTACTTTGCTGGTTGTTTAAACGGAGTAAGCAGCTTCTGGCATACATGCAGTATAGTACATTGGAGTTTATGGAAATGGAGAATTATAGAAATGAGGTTGTAGCAGGAGTGATGTGATTTGGAGTTTGAAGTAAGCAGGCTGTAGCAGGAATGCTTAGCGGTTTGAGAGAAGGCTGTAGCAGGAAGGATTAGCAGGCTTGGGAGCAGGTAATCTCCTATTACGGATATAGCAATTGACTTAGCTTAAATGGAGAAAGATCAGGTTTCCCGAAGTTCTCCTCCGGGGAGGGAAGTTGTTTAAACAGGATGAGGAAGGTCCAGATACTAGCCGTGGTCGAGGAGAGGAGATGGAGGGTCTGTAGATTTCCAGTCCGGTTCGGTTCACAATTAGAGATTGGAGAAATCTTTTAGCCGGTTTGATTCCGCGGTAACGCTGTTCAATAATCCAGCGTCTTGAATCTGGCGCGGTCGCATTATGTAGCGTGGGGAGACCGCGTCAGAGAAGGGGGTGTGGCTAAGCTCTGTCAACCCGGAAGAGACAAGGATATACCGGCAATTAAGGCATGACAGGTGCAGAGGGTGTGTGAGAGGTGCTGTGCGTGTGTGAGGGTTGCTGTGCGTGTATGAAGGGGCAGTGCGTGCGAGGGGTCAGTGTGTATGAGGGGGCAGTCTGTGTGTATGAGGGAGGCAGTCTGTGTGTGTGAGGGGTGTAGTGTGTGTTTGTGTGTGAAGAGTGCCTAGGGTCTATGCTGTGTGTAGGTGGGTGAGATGTAAAAATCTTAATGTCTCCCCCTCCCTTCTTCTTACCTTTTACCAGGGAGGGGGGACATAATGCTGCAAGCCCTGGTGGTCTACAAGTGTGAATGATTTTTTAATTGCTTGCATGATATATAAAGCCACATATGCTCATTCTAAAAGATATCTTCACTTGAGGAAGACCTATCATAGGTTGAAATACGTTCTGCTTTATTTTGTTTTTTAAACTATATGTTAATAAATACTTACCTTTTAAACGTTCACCTTGGACTCTGGAGTTCCTGTTTAATTTCAGTGCAGAGCTCCTGAGAAGTGTAATCGCTGAAAATTCCATCTAATATCTCCTTGATGAGATGAAATGCGCTACAAGTTCCGAGCCAACTTTTAATAGGCTCTGAAAAGTGTGAGTTTACTGAGTATCTTCACATATATATGCATTTTTGTATACAGATTACACTATGTGTGTTTGTTTAATATTTGTCCAATATAGGAAAAAGAAATTCCACTGTATTGGTTACCAAAGAATCATTATCTGTAAAACCAAAGATATTTATGTCCGCAAATCACCTTGTTTGTTTTTAAATTGTATGTGTGTTACAGTCCACATCATTTTAAAAGTAGATACTATCTACACGCAAGACCCAATATTCTTAAGCACTACCTCATCCTGAAGCACTTAACACTTAAATGTACCTAACCCTAACCTTAAACTGCTCAGTTTTTGCAGCACAGTAATGATGTTGCACCGTTAATCACAGAGCAGTATGTCAGCGTCACTCAAACAATGATCTGCATTTAAGATGCTCCATTTAATTGACAATGTTTTAAATGGCTACCTTGTGTATTTGAAGGTTTCTTGCCTATTATTGCTGCAAATAGAAACAGACGCGTGTCGAGGCTGATTTTCTCACCTTTTAGTTTGGTTGCATAAAGTCCCAGAAAATGGTTAGCATGTTCGAACTCAGCCTTTCTAGGTTTGGTAAAACATAAACAGTGCCAAAGAACACTTAACTGGAGTCATGTAACAATTAAGCTACACACAACTACTTAATATCTCTCATGATTTCCAGGTATCAGATGTTCAAACTCCATATCCTTTCCACGCCTGCAATACATTCAATTCATTCCCACCTTTGGTAAACGTTTTTCTTTTTTTTCTTTTTTTAAACTCATGTGGACTCCCTTGAACAAGACCGATTGCATGTTTCAACCAAACATATCTGTATGCTCCTAAAACAGTATAATAGAATGCACTGCAAAGACAACCATGGGCATTCTGTTTATAAACTGTAAAAGAAACACTACAATTTGGAAATACGCGCCACAATGTCATGTCTACTGAAACCACTCCAGAGGTTCATAGTTTAAAAAAAAATTTAGTATGACATTTTCCATTACTGCAATAGATGTTCAGAACAATACTAGTTATAATGGTTTATAAATGTTTTCCACAAATGAAATAGTTTAATAAAAAAAAACTTTGGTTGGAAGTAAAACATATTTGGCTTGCTACTAGAAACTTTTTATTAGATATGTGCTCACACAAAATTTTATAGCTTGTGCGGCAAATATAAATGTATCAAAAAAAATGTCCTCTCCATACCGCTGTCACCTCAGACACCTGTTGCTTAGTCAGGGGAATTAAATACTAGGACAAGACAGAAAAAACATGGATGCAAAAATGTGTACACAGTAGTACACACAATTATTGAAGGACATTAGAGAATCAAACATTTTGGTTTCTCCCCTTTTTCAATGCAAAATGTGCTTGCTACTAGAGGCTATTTATTACATTACTTTTAAATTGGTGAAATGCATCTGTAATGGTATTAATATAATGATTTACGTCATAAAATAAAGCATGATGAGTTTAATGCTTTAGAGGCACCACTAGGGGCAGTGTGTAGGATTCCGTAAGCCATGTGCTTCTGAGAATGATATCACAGGCCTGCCTACTTAGGAATACACTGAATAAAAGCCAGATGTAGGAAGTATTGAATCTCTTTGCTTTTCCTGACTGTACCTAAGATGTAGTACTAACTCTGACTTAACCCCAGCCAAAGGTCTGGGGCCTTGTAAGTAATATGAATCCATTGTAACATCTAGCATGTGTCATAGCCTGTTTAAGTTTGTTCATGTTTATTCGATTGCTACATCTATGTTTGTAGTATTGTATTGTAGAATTATTGTAGTACATTGACATTCTGCTAGCATCTGTTACTTATTATTATAATTATATTAAATATACATTTAATATTACAACCTTTTGTGTATTTTCTATCCACATATTCGACCATAATACCATGTATGTACGTAGTGGGGAATCGCGATGCAGCCTAGAACAAAATCTAACCCATTCAACCCCCCAATAACGACAGACCACTTAGTATGGATGAAACAGGCCACAGCATTTATTATCACAAACTAAATTGCTGCATAACACATCCATAACTTTATTTATTAAATCTCTTCTTTTTCTGTAACCAAAACGTTAGACATAAATAAGCATAAATTAACATATATACATATATAACTCCACACATAGTGTTATACAGTGACCCAACCGTCCTTGCCAATAAACATCCAGTGGTTCCTAATCACCACTTACTCTCACCTCCCCCTCGTCATAAAAATCATATCTTTCCAATGCCCGCCATCAGCCGACCTTATCCACGCTCGATGGGCACGAGACCTCAGGCAACCTAATGTTAAACCTTTGAAGCAGGGGAGGTTGAGACCTTAAAAACTTGTTCATCTCATTCCATATACTTAAACGTAACCCCTCAAACTCAATTGGCAAGGACATACCCCCGCCACAACCCCGCTGTTTTACACCTAAAATCAGGGGGGGACCCCACCACAACCAGCCATGGCCTGTTCCACCACTTCTCGCAGCGCTAGATGAACAGAGGCCTATTCTGACCTCCAGCAAGCGCACCCATCCCCTCGAGATAACTAGGCCACATCCGGCCAAACCCTAAGGCGAACTGGAATCCCCCAAGACAAACCTAGAAACCCATCTCGTCCGAATTTCGACGGCAGCGCACCAGGGCACTCACATTGCTGAGCGCACTGCCAACAGGAACCTCCGGGAAGAAGCAGAATGCGTAACATGTCCAGATGGAAGAGCACCCAATTCCTGAACCGTCACTGAACCCATGTCATTTCACCCAGAGATGACAAAACCCCTGGTACCCCCATGAGGCGGGACAGCTAACCCAGCATAAGGAGGAGCCACACCCCCTTCATGTATCTGGTACCAGACCACCGAACCTCCGCTCCTGAAGGCGTAAGATCCAACCACTCGCCCCTGCCTCCTGGCCCAAATTACATACGAGAATCCCACCATCCCCATTCCGGGGGGGAGGAGAAAGGGACCGTAACCGCGGAGATAAATCCATTCAGAGACCAGCAGGATGAACCTAAGGAACCCCCCACCCTGACTCCCATCATTCGAGCCCTCTGAACCATTGGCGCAGGCACGCCAAGCCTGGTGGCGTCTGTAGCTGCCCCTAACCAGAATGAATGCCCCATGAACTCCCCACCATCCTTATCCAGGAATTCGAGCCCCCAAGCGGAACACCCCAACTAAATGGACGCAGGTGAGAAAACCCATCTCTGAGAACCAAACAGGGGTGAGGAGGCCGAATAATCCAGGGGATGGGACAGCACTACCAATGAAAAATAGGCAAATGACGGAACCCTGCGTCGCCCGCGATCGGAACGGTATATTTCAGACTATCCTGGGAACCCACTACATGATGGTAGGAGCCCAACCATCACCCCGTGCATTCCATCTACCTCAGGAGGATGCAGAAAGTCAACCCTGCAACATCCAAGAATTGCACAGATTCCATCGTCGAATCAGCCAACCGCAACCGACTTACCCTTCCCAACGACAACAGCCGTCGAGCGGCGAAACCTGAAGGAAGTCCGTTCCAACGCTTACTCAACTCCACCAAAACACCCTCTCACTTGCCAACGACGGTAACATGAACGGGAAGCCGAGCCCCGCTAGTCGCAGAAATCGCCCCCAACGCCTGTAATAGACGGAACCAAACATGTAGATGAGCAGTCCAATCTCGGAACCCCCAAGGAAACGTTCCCATCCGTCCCGATCACTCCCACCTTACTGGAGCGGGCCCCACGCCGCCTCAGAGATCGCCCACGGACCAGCTTCAGCAGACCGTTGGACCAAGCAACCACACCTCCACTGCCTTATAAATCGACCCCACGACACCTCTGCCCGAAGTACGCTCTATAATGAACAAGACAGAGCATCGGCCATAACATCGGGAATAACCGGACAAAAAAAAAAAAACATTCACAAGCCACCCCTAGACTCAAACAGCGCCGAGCCAGGCGCCGCAATCAGAGTACCAGAGTACCACCGGGGTAGAGGGTACTGGCATATGATAAAGACAGCCAGCACCACCCCACGATGGTCCCCAAGGAAAAACCCACCCACCTGTTCGTGAGCCGGGTACCCCATGCCTACCATGCCACCAGAAAGGGGAAGCTCCAAGAACACCAGAGTCCGCCAGAGCCAGCGTAATTGGCAAAAGTCAGCACCCCACCGAGAGCCCAAATGGCCCAAAACCTGCTGCAGCGGTAAACAGTTGGAAGCCAGCGGAAAGGACTTAGGGGGCCAGATTGCACAAGCCACCGTTAAAAGAGGCCCAGAAGGAACCCCATACAGTCCCAAGGGCAACCCCAACAGGCAAAGCCCAGCGTACCCAGGAGAGCCCACGGGTAGCGCAGACGAAACCCACAACGCCCCTCCAAACCCCCGACGCCTCCTGTCTGATGTCCCAAACCGCAGTCAAGGGCAACCGACGGTCCCCCTGCAGAAATCGAACCCACTATCCAGGAGACTACAGCACGTATCCTGTCCCACGGATAAGGCCTGGGCCACGGAACTCTGAAACTCCAAAACACTACCCCAGGAAAGCACTGCAGCAGCAGAGTGCGGACATGTGATACTGACATCCCCCACATCGGGAGCAACTCACGTGGAGGCACATAGCCACCTAAACCTGAAACACAGCCTGGAAACAATAACCCGACTGGCGTCAGCCGGAACACCGATTCCACAGCCGCCTTCGTCAGCAAGGCCCCAGGGCCCCGCAGTTCCACCCACGCAGACCGCTGCGCCGAGCCACCATCTCAAACCCAGCCCCTGGATGGAAACGACAACTGAGTAAATAAGGAATCTGGCGATATCAACCCTGCTCGCCCATGGGCACCACATCCCAAAGGGGGAACCCGCAGAGCGGACTTCAGGGGCACACTAAACGATCGGGAAGTAAGCTTATCAAGCGTTCTTGGTAAACGGGACCCACACCGCCCGATGGAGCTCTCACATGGACTGAGAGTCCTGCACCGAGAGCACTAACGTCCCCCATCCCGACAGATTGCAGAGAGATCGAAAAGGCACCGTGCTGAGGCGCCAGGCAAGCCCCAAGTAAAACCAGAGGCCGAAACCCATCCGATCCCAGGCCAAGAATGGTCGCACTGCCAACCGTGGACGAAAGTGCAAAACGTACCTCCACCAACTCAGCTCCTCCCACGGACGATATGCGTCCCGATCGCAGAACCACGCAGCGCATTCTCGGGGAGCCCTCTCCCCGACCATGCTATCCAGAACACGGGGTGCATCCGAATACGCGCAATGGGGTGTAAGGGACCACAGCATGCTCCCCACGACCCTCCCGGAGCCCCTAATGTCCCTTTTAGTCAAGGGACCCCCTGTGGCAGGAGGGAATATACCTGCAATAAAAGCTCCATCCCCCATCTGCTCCCTAGTATTGTGCGCAAGCCAAGCGGGCCATATTAGCTCAGCAACACCCAGAGTCACGGGAACCTGGGAGGCATCGCCGGCGCTATCAGCTGCACTGGACGCTGCAGAAAAGCGTACTTAAACATATGATACATACAGAACATGAAGGGGAGGGAAGCGGCGTCCATGTACCCAATTTCTTTTTTTTTTTTCTTTTTTTTTTATTCTATTTCAGTTTTTTTTTTGCTTTGTTTATTCTCCTCCTTGTACTTGACATTGTATTCACGTTTTGTTTTGTTTTGGTTTTTCAATTTATTTCATTTGTCCGTGCTAAGAGGACTAGACTGAATAAAAGAAGGAACAACGTACGCACGCGAAGCGCGAAAAAAGAGGGGGGATGTGTACTCACCGATCGCAGCCTGGCGATCCAAGAATGCAGCAGGCTGTAGTGGTAAGGATTGTTAGAGAAACCCTCTTTCTGTAACACAACGATAAACCAAGAGAACATTTGCACCTACCCATTGTAATAATGTAAATAATATAATGGGTAATATGACCTCAGCGTGTCCCTTGTTAAACCGGTTTTGAAATATGAATTTGATATTTTACCCTATATTCAAGAACCATTCAGAAAATAGAGGATTAACCTGAGTGACAGAGATAGACATTCTGGCTGCTTTCACTTCATTCCATGTAAAATATCTGTCATTGACATTTTGACATTTTTTCTTAGTGTGAAAAAACTTTGTGTAAATGTGTAATATTTATAATGACCTAAATTCTAACTTCTTCCTCCATTGTTGAGTATATACTTCATCATATTGGGAATTGAATCATTATGGCAGACTCACCTGTGATAAAGCAAGATATGCTTATGATACCATGCCTAACATCATGCTTCTGTACATTAACCTGACATGCGTGGTCTCACCAGACAGCAGGACATTTTAGAGGTAACTGGGAAGCTTTTGACTCTTGCTTCCAATTCCAAGGTAGACTTATCAAATCCCAATAGACTTTCCTGGCTAATCCATGTCAGCATCACCAATGGGTTAAGCTCCTCACTCTCAGGATAGGACAGGAATAATAAGCTTTGAGATAGCATATATTCTGGGATGTCTATAATATGAATAGGGCCCTGGGCAAAGTATTTTCTTGGGCGCCCTGGGTCCTGCCCCTCTCACAGCCACCAATTACACCAATCGCAATTTTCACCCCAAGGCAGTGGGGGAACTAAAGTAGAGAGATTCAAAACATACACAGCCATATACACAGGCATACTGACACATACACAAACAGACAGACATATTGACAAATTCACAAATACATACTGACACACACAGACATACTGACACACACATACACTGACACACAAATATATACTGGCAGACATACTGACACACACAGACATACACTGACATATATACTTACACACACAGACATATACTAACAGAAATACTAAAACACAGACACATACACTGACAGATGTATTAACACACACACACACACAGACATACTGACACACACACACACACACACACTTACATACACACAGACATACTAACATACATGCACACAGACATACTGACACACACGTACACTGACATGCACACACACAGACATACTGACATACACACAGACATACTGATGCACACACACATACTGAGATACACACACACACACACACAGACATACTGACATACACACACACACAGACATACTGAACCACATGCTACATTTAGCCACCCTCCAGGTTCTTACCTTTTTCTGGAGGGTGGTTTCCCTGGGGTCCAGTGGCAGGCTGAGGCAGTTGGGAGTTATCTTCTGGAACTCCTCTCGTCCCTGCCTTCCTCCTCCCGTGCGGCTCTGATCTCCAGTGGTAGGAAGTGACGCGTGGCACTCACTTCCTCCCAGCCGGCTGCCAAACAGGAAGGGGTCCGGTCACACTGTTTAAGCGTCAAATCGCCCGACCGGGCCCCTGCTGACACATGCTCACCTCGTAGCCCTTAGTGCATGGGCCACCTGGGGGGCCTCCTTAGTGTGCGGGCCGGTGCGGCTCTGTGCAGCCGCAGCACCTGGTTGATGGGAGATGCACAAATCGGGAGGGCCCATGGGGCAGCTGCTCTTGGGCCCCCAAGGTGCAACTGGGCCTGGGGCAGCTGAAAGAAATCCTGCTTTTGGGGATCTTTACAAGGTAAGAGAAGTTCTTCCTCAATAAAATTCTCATTGATCTATAAAACTATTTATATCTAATTTTAGCCATATGTATATGTGTATCTGGTTCAGTATATAGAGGTACTTATGTACAGGAGCATGAGGGATTTATGAATGCATTTGTATATATATATATATATATATATATATATATATTAGTAAAGCATATATATTAGTATGTGTATATATAGGTGTGTATATATATATATATATATATATATATATATATATAGTTTTGTATATTTTGTATGTATGTAAATATACAGGTGTATGGGTGTTTGCATATACATTGGTGTATATGTACTGTTCCTTTCTTTCCTTTATAGCTCAATCTGATTCTATGGCTTCCTCTTCCTCCGCCTCAAGAAGTTGATTTAGAAGTATAAGGTGTGCATTTTTACTATTAGAAAAGAGTGCCATTGGAGATGGCCCAAATATATGTGTATACTTATTCTACATTATATACATATCTTGCAGCCCGAGACAGCCTGTAAAGAAGGTTCCACAAGAAAAAGTAAAGAATAAACACAGTGTCAAGCTTGTCCTGTGGTGGCTATGGAGTTGAGAAAACTTCTTCCGAGACTGCCCCCGTGTTAGTGCTAACGAAGGACAATCTACTTGTCCCAGAACCCTAATGCAGATCTAGCAGACATTATCGCTAAGGCTATGGTTGCAGGTATTGAAGAGGCGACTCATAAAGGCATTTTCTCATATACAAATAAAAGAGCAAGAGAGGATTCCTCTAGGTCCCAATCTGAAGGGTAACTAACAAAACAATCCGATTCATCTGAGGATGAAGAAACTTTAGAATGTCCCTATAATTTGGATCATAAATCAGTAGATTCCATCATATCTCTTATCAGAGACACTTTACATATCCCAGAAGAACAGGGGTGATCTTAAAGAATCTGACGTCTATTTTAAAGACTTGCACAGGAAAAGAGCTACCTTCCTTATTCACTCTTCTATTAAAGAGCTAGTAGAATCAGAATGGAATAAACCTGAAAAAAGTCTGACTACTCCGTTCCAGAGTAATGAGGTAAAATTCTAGAATTCAGCACCTAAGATAGATGCGGCTTTTATTAAGGTAGCTAAGAAAACTGTACTCCCTATTGATAGCGCGGCTTGTCTGAGGGATCCTATGGAGAAGCGTATGGATGCTAATCTCATAAAAACATATACAGCTATGCATCCAGCTGTAGCCCTAACCTCATTTCCTAGAGCTCTGATAGTTTGGACAACAACATTGAGCGAAGACATTTCTAATGGAACAGGGAGAGAAGCTCTGCTAGAAATAGCCAGAGATTTAAAATTGGCATCGGATTTCCTTACCGAGGCTTCAGTGGATATTACCAAACTGATTTCCAAGGCGATGGGAGACTCGGTAGCAACCAGAAGTTCCTTATGGCTTAGAACTTGGGGAGCGGATAATGCTTCTAAAACTAACCTGTGCTTATTACTATTTCAAGATAACCTTCTATTTGGCAAAGCCTTGGATGAAGCTATATTGAAAGCAGCGGAAGGAAAGAAAGCCTTGCTGCCACAGGACAGGAGAAGTGAAAGATATTTCAGCAGCTGGGGAAGAGGATATAAGGATCATTTGACTTTAGATCATACAAACCTGGCAAGGAATACAACAGACCAACATACTGGAAAGGACAGGGATAAGCCCCAAAGTCACAAAGAAGAAAAGGAAGAGGTAATCCCTATTGATGGGGGTAGGGTTCAGATACTCGAGGTAGGAGCCCGACTTTAAAGATTTTCCCACATCTGGATCTTGCACAAAGGTCCTGGGTTCTGACTATTATAGAAAAAGGATACTCTCTAGAATTCGCAAATACTCCAAGGCCTACCGTGGTCAAGTCAAGGACATTGGTAGAAAAATAATTGCATATGAGAGAATGCATAAAAAAGCTTCTAAATCAGAAAGTGATTTGTCAAGTTCCTTATGAGGAAGAATTCACAGGGAACTATTTTCCTGTTTTCCTGGCTCCAAAAGCATCGGGAAGTTGGAGGAATATTTTTGGACCTAAGCAGACTGAATACTTTCCTGAAGAAAAGAACATTCAAAATGGAGAGTCTTCACTCAATAATTCCTCAACTACAAACATCAGAATGGTTAATATCAATAGACCTTCAAGATGTTTATTACCATATTCCTATAGCACCAAATCACAGAAAGTTTCTAAGGTTCTGGATTTTAAACAATCATTATCAGTTCCAAGGGATGCCTTTTGGTCTCACCTCAGCTCCCAGGATATTTACGAAGATCCTGATCATCGTGATTGCTAATCTGAGAGAAGGAGGAATACGATTATTACATTACTTAACGACATCCTGGTAGTAAACAAGTGCAAAGATTCCCTAGTATATCACAGGGGTATGGTCATAAAAACCCTACAGGAATTTGGATGGATATTGAATCTACACAAAAGTCAGTTGAGTCCTTCCCAAAAGTTTTCCCAAACTTTCTAGGTGCAAGAATCAACACGAAAACAAATTGGGTATCACTATCGGAAGACCGGATATCACGATGTTGGAACAAAGTGCAGGAAGCCATAATTTGCCTGGAAATGACAGGCTCAGAATATATGAGTCTTATAGGAACCCTGTCCTAGACTATTGGTCTAGTGAGATGGACACAATGGAACCTAAGGCCAAGTCAAATGAATTTCCTATTACAATTCAACCAGAAAGTTCAGAATTGGCATGAACCAATTGTATTAACAGAAGAAGTGAGACTGAGTATTCATTGGTGGATGAAGGAACAAAACATCAGGAGAGGCTTCCCATTGGAGGAACCAGAATGGGAAATAGTAGTAACGGATGCCAGCGGAACAGGTTGGGGTGCCTTAACAAACACCATATGGCTCAAGGTGTATAGCCATTGAAAAACTGGAATCTACAATCAAACATATTGGAATTGTGAGCGGTGTTCCAAGCACTGATTGCTTTCAAACCCTTCCTGATAAACAAGTGGGTGAAAGTACAATTGGACAACACTACGGCCATGGCGTATATAAATCACCAAGCTGGAACGGAAAGCAGGAAATTGATTCAAGAATCAAAACCAATTATCTTCTGTGCCCAACAATACTTAGAAGGGCTTGTAGCTATCCACCTTCAAGGGAAAGACAATATAGTGGCAGACTATCTAAGCAGGAACTACATAGACCCAGGAGAGTGGAAACTAGATGCGGAAATATTTACGGATGTTTGCAAGAAATGGGGAAAACCGGTGATAGATCTCATGGCAACCTTCAAGAACAAACAGCTCCCCAGATTCTTTTCCAGAAGATTCAATTGAAGGGCAACGGGTCAAGATGCACTTTCCCAGAAATGGAACTTCAAACTGAGTTACATTTTTTCTCTGTTCCCTTTAATCCCGAGGATTTTCTCAGGAAAATCTGGAAGGAACAAGCAACAGTCATTGCCATTTTTCCATACTGGCCAAGGAGACCATGGTTTCCACTTCTTCTCCAACTATCTGAGGTAGTGCCATGGGAAATTCCTCTAATTCCGCATATGTTGTCTCAAGGTCCGGTTCATCACGACAATCCTTCCCAATTCCAACTGAGGGCCTGGATGTTGAAAAGAACGTCTTAAAATCTAAAGGTCTGACTGATAAAGTGGTAGAAACATTCTAAAATCGAGAAAAAACTATACTTCTACGGTGTATTATAGAATCTGGGAAGCCTACTCAGACTGGGCACTATACGTGGGCAAAAATTCTAGCTCCATGAATCTTCCAAATTTGCTTGAGTTTTTACAGAACGACCTGGATAAAGATTTAAGCCTGAGTTCATTAAAGTCCAAATCTTAGCCTTTTCAGCTATTTCTAACATTCAATGGGCACTCAATTCTACTATAAAGCACTTTATAAGAGGTGTTATGCATATCAGACCTCCAATAAAGAATTTTGTGCCAGCTTGGGATCTACCCACGGTTCTTTACAGCATGGCAAGCTCTCCTTTCGAACCTGTGGAATCCTCATCTATCTGGGATCTATCATTAAAATTAATTTTCCTGATTGTTATCACATCTGCTCAAAAGGCATCAGAATTACAGGCCCTGTCCTCCGAACCTCCCTTTACTCAGATTCTGGGAGAAAAAGCTATATTAAAACAGATTCCGGAGTTTCTGCAGAACGTCATCTCTAGATTCCATCTTAATCAGGAAATAATTATATTCACCTTTTTTCCTAATCCAGCATCGGAAGAAGTCTACTGACATAATCTGGATGTCGGAAGAAGCCTGAAGGCATATTTTGAAAGAACTCAAACCTTTCGGAAGACTAACAGACTCTTTGTAATTCCGTTCGGATACAGAAAAAAAATATGCAGGGCTGCAGCTTGGTCTGTGAGACATTATCCCCTGAATATCTCTTCTAAAGATTCTAAATCTTTTGGGGAAATTGTTCTTTCTGTTGCTTTGTCCCGCAAGTAAATTTATTTTCAGCATTATGTGGGTGTTTTTGTTTATTCTGCCATGCAGGGCCGCCATCAGAAATGTTGGGGCCCCTGACAAAGCACAAGGTCTGGGCCCCCCCTACTCCCTCCCTCCCGGGCCCGCCCACGCCCTACCTAGTCCGCTCACAGGACTGAATGTGGTGTGTATAGTGGAAGTGAATTAGAATGTGTGTAATGGATGTAGTGTTTGTGTGTATTAGATACTGTTTGTGCAGTGAATGCAGAGTGTGTGTTTGTGTAGCGGACGCAGTGTGTATAGTGAACGCAGAGTGTATTTGAGTAGTGGATGTAGTGTGTGTTTGTGTAGTCGATGTAGTGTTTGTATGTACTAGATGAAATGTGTTTAGTGGATGCAGTGTCTGTAGTGGATGAAGTGTGTATTAGAAGCAGTGTCTGTGTATAGTGAATGCAGAGTGTTTCAATTTGTGGTGGATGTAGTGTGTGTACTGTGAATACAGGATGTTTGTGTAGTGGATGCTGTGTGTACAGTTAATGCAGAGTGTATGTTAGTGTAGTGAATGCAGAGTGTGTGTCAGTATAGTGAATCCAGAGTGTGTGCATAGTTTAGTGAATGCAGAGTGTGTGTTAGTGTGTAATGAATGCAGAGTGTGTGTTAGTGTGTAATGAATGCAGAGTGTGTCTTAGTGTGTAGTGAATGCAGAGTGTGTGTTAGTGTTATGAATGTAGTGTGTGTGTTAGTGCAGTGAATGCAGAGTGTGTGTAAGTATGTAGCGGATGCAGAGTGTGTGTTAGTGTAGTGAATGCAGAGTGTTAATGTGTAGTGAGTGCAGAGAGTGTGTTAGTGTGTAGCGGATGCAGAGTGTGTGTTAGTATAGCGGATGCAGAGTGTGTGTTAGTGTAGTGAATGCAGAGTGTGTTAATGTGTAGCGAATGCAGAGTGTGTGTCAGTATAGTAGATGCAGTGAGTGTGTTAGTGTGTAGTGTATGCAGAGTGTATGTTGTATTAGTGTATGCAGTGTGTGTATCGTATTAGTGTTTTAGTGTATGCAGTGTGTGTGTTGTATTAGTGTATGCAGTGTGTGTGTGTTAGTGTATGCAGTGTGTGTTGTATTAGTGTATGCAGAGTGTGTGTTGTGTTAGTGTATGAAGTGTGTGTGTGTTGTGTTAGTGTATGCAGTGTGTGTGTTGTGTTAGTGTATGCAGTGTGTGTTTGTGTTGTGTCAGTGTATGCAGTGTGTGTGTGTGTGTTGTGTCAGTGTATGCAGTGTGTGTGTTGTGTTAGTGTATGCAGTGTGTGTTGTGTTAGTGTATGCAGAGTGTGTGTTGTGTTAGTGTATGCAGAGTGTGTGTGTTGTGTTAGTGTATGCAGAGTGTATGTTGTATTAGTGTATGCAGTGTGTGTATTGTATTAGTGTATTAGTGTATGCAGTGTGTGTGTTGTATTAGTGTATGCAGTGTGTGTGTTATTGTATGCAGTGTGTGTTTGTTGTGTTAGTGTATGCAGTGTGTGTGTTGTGTTAGTGTATGCAGAGTGTATGTTGTGTTAGTGTATGCAGTGTGTGTTGTGTTAGTGTATGCAGTGTGTGTGTGTGTTGTGTTAGTGTATGCAGTGTGTGTGTTGTGTTAGTGTATGCAGAGTGTGTGTTGTGTTAGTGTATGCAGTGTGTGTTGTGTTAGTGTATGCAGTGTTTGTGTGTTGTGTTAGTATATGCAGTGTGTGTGTTAGTGTATGCAGTGTGTGTGTGTGTTGTGTTAGTGTATGCAGAGTGTGTGTTGTGTTAGTGTATGCAGAGTGTGTGTTGTGTTAGTGTATGCAGTGTGTGTTGTGTTAGTGTATTCAGTGTGTGTTAGTGTATGCAGTGTGTGTTGTGTTAGTGTATGCAGTGTGTGTTGTGTTAGTGTATGCAGTGTGTGTGTTGGTGTATGCAGTGTGTGTGTGTTGTGTTAGTGTATGCAGTATGTGTGTGTGTTAGTGTATGCAGTGTGTATTGTGTTAGTGTATGCAGTGTGTGTGTGTGTGTGTTGTGTTAGTGTATGCAGTGTGTGTGTGTGTTGTGTTAGTGTATGCAGTGTGTGTGTGTTGTGTTAGTGTATGCAGTGTGTGTGTGTTAATGTATGCAGTGTGTGTGTTAGTGTATGCAGTGTGTGTTGTGTTAGTGTATGCAGTGTGTGTGTTAGTGTATGCAGTGTGTGTGTTAGTGTATGCAGTGTGTGTTGTGTTAGTGTATGCAGTGTTTGTGTGTAAATGTGCAATGTGTAAACTAAATGTAAATGTTATTCCCCTCTCCCTGCTTACCTGTGTCCAGGGAGAGGGGAGATTCCATGATCCCTGGCGGTTCGGTGGGGGGGCCCCTGGCTCCCTGTTACCGCAGAGGGGGCCCTGGCAGCACACAGCTTCTCCTCTCTTCTCTCTTCTAATAACTCTCGCGAGACCCGGTTGCCATGGCAACGCTTATTAGAAGAGAGAAGAGAGGAGAAGCTGTGTGCTGCCAGGGCCCCCGCTGCAGTAACATGGAGCCGGGGGCCCGCGGCTGCACACATAGATGGCGATATTCGCTATCTATGTGTGCAGAGAAAGAAAGTGGGGCCCAGGACTGCCAGAGCAGTCCGGGCCCCCCAGGGCCGCCGGGCCCGTGACAACAGTCATGGTTGTCACCCCCTGATGGCGGCCCTGCTGCCATGGATTAGCCAGGAAAACAGAAAATTTTAAAAATACTTACCATGATTTTCTTTTCCTGGCTAATATCCATGTCAGTGTCAATAAATTCCCTCCTTTTTTGCTTTGCTTGGATACATGACTGCCGGTATAGGGGAGGAGGTTCCTTATATATGCTAACTCAACGTTTATTATTCCTGTCCTGTCAGCTTAGAGGGAGGAGCTTAACCCATTGGTGATGCTGCCATGGATATTAGCAAGGAAAAGAAAATTACGGTATTTTAAAAATTTTCTGTTTTTGCACCGCAGTAAACTTTGTTTTGGCCAAATAAGTTCATCCAAAAATAAAATAAAACTTTAGGACTGCAGAAACTAATCCATGTTGCTGATCGGCCTGTGAGAATTTCATTCACTGAAAAAAATTTGGGAAAAATTCAGCAAGCCTAAAAAAGCAGGAAAAAAAGGTGCCTAGTAGTGTGCAATATTGCCTAAATAGCTGTGGACTACATCTCCCATAATGATTGTAATCTTTTTCCTTTAGCCTTTTGGATGGTGAATCATATGTAACAGACATGCTTCTATACTGAATACTACTAATATTGGTAGAAACGGTGGTGGTGGTGGAGGGGGTGTCAGCAGTCCTCATGGCTTCTTTGGATTAGAACATAACATTGACGGTGGGTTTGCTTTTCTTATTACAATACATTTGGGATATGAATAATTTTTCATTGTGTGTTTTGTACAAACTAACATGACTTTATTCAGAAAAAATAGGTGTTTGTGTTACAAAATGTACTGGATTTACTACTCTAACGTAAGTGTTTTGACTTTAAGAAACACTACAGTACTCAGTGCACTGCACAGTGCTCAGACACTTGCACAGCACACACTGTTATTCCAAGTTGCTGTTAAGTGGCAGTGGTTAACAGTAGACCCTGGACTAGCCTAAGCACCAGTTATATGAATATAATATATGAATAAAAAAAACCTCTCATCTCCCACTGAAAGCTGTTTTAAATACCACAGGCAGTAGCTATCAAGCTATGTAGATACAACAGTAATCTAAACCTAGTTTCACACTAGGATCAATGACATAGGCTATCAACCAGTACCACAAAGGAACAGCATTGGTAAAACACACAATCACTGATGTTCTATTTCACTCAATAGCTGCAGTCAAAGTGTATGGAAGAATCCTGCTTAGAAGTATATATTATTTTACTGCTCCTCCTTTTTTCCTCTCTGTTGGTCTAATATGTAGTAATTGTCTTCTAACCATCAATCATCAATCATCGGTTGTCCAATCAACCGACTGGTCCAAATTCGGCAGAATTGCAGTTCAGGATGAGTCTAATTAGGAAATAAGAATTTGGGAAAGTAAACTATATGTGGTAAACATGTAACAACATACATGTTCTCTGTCATGAGTCATGTCATGTTACCTTTAGTAATTTTTCTTAATATATCATAAACTTATCACCTGCTGTTCCACAGTTTAATATAACGTACGTGTAGTGATAGTGTGACTAGAAGCTAGCTCTAGATGCATTATTTCTAGTAACTGTGCAAATAGCAGTTCTTTTCCAGGCAGGAATAACTCACCCTTTTACCATTACAAGAGTGTTAAAGTGAGTACCATTCAGTTGCCTAATAATTACATGGGTCAAATCTTACCAGAAATGTTGTCATCAATAGACTTGCATTGGTTAAGCATATTGCCATGCATATTGTTCCGGCTTCTAGGATTGTCATTGGGTTGTCATTGGGTTCCACCCCCAAACAGGGGTTGGAATTTGACCTCCTTAGATTGGTTGTTCTTTCCGAAATATAAATATCTACAGGGTCAGAATTTAAGTGAGAAATAAGGACAAAGTCTAACTTTGCAGGGACATAGAAAAATAATATTACATAAATCAGAGCAACAACACTGTGACTTACTTCCAAGTCTAAGGTCATGTTGGATAGGTTCTTCTGAAAATGATACTACCCTGTCCATTTTCAGAGATCATTCAGTAGGCAGAGCTTCCATTGGCAAGTAGTCTCAGGTCTGGCTAGTAGCATTGTAGCATAGAACTTGAAAATTTAAGCTCAGATGTCATCAGCCCCCATGGAGTCTAGTAAAAGCTAAATGTGCAATTGGTTAAATACTCAGAATTTTTTTTTATCAATATAACGTTTTCTTGTAATATATTTGCAATTTAAATAATAATTCTTCAATCTTTAAAAAAAAAAACTATAACATATAGCTGCGTAAAAAGATCTTTTAGAATGTGTTTTTTTTTTCTGTGCCAAATCTATGATCTTTAGCCAAAAAACACAAGAATACAAGACACTTGAAAGAGAAGACATGACTGAGGCACGAGGGATTAGTCATGACAGACAAAAGTAGGCAAACAGAAAGAGAGAACACGGAGGTCTCCTCCCATTCTTCGTTATCCAACACAGTTAAGCATGTGCTGTCACTATGACACAAGGCTCAATGCCATCAAGTCTACAGAATTTTTCTGTTTCTTTGTCTTGTCTCCAAACAATCTTGTTTAGTCTGCATAACTCTGAGATTAGGCCCTGGCACTTTGTCACAGATCATTATTTTATTTTTTTATTATTATTTAGGACAGGCTTGTATTTTTAAAGAGGGCAAATGTTGACCTGAAAAATTAAAAACTGAAATGATTAGTTAGGTAAAATGCTATAATTCAGCAAAGCAAATCTCAGAAGGTAGGAAAATGTGATATTGATCCCAGCAGGTTAATTGAGTTGCTCCTTGTGTTGGGATGTTCTCAGATTTCTGTTGAGTGGCAGCTAATGTTCAAAAGCATTTACCCATGAAACATGCATTACCATTGACATGGGGAAGGGCTGGCTCCGTGATGTTAACTACAACTTTCTCTTCAGAGCAGTGAATCATGAAGATGCACACGGCTTATTAAAGTGTACCTGTCCTGGTACACAGAACATATGTTCAAATGAAACAGCATAATATGTCATCTACGCATTGTGTTAGCCAAACTACTAACAAATGTGTAAATCCAATCAATTGATTATTTGCATACAAGGATTTCATGGGGTGCCCATAATATCAGCAGTTGAACATAAAACAATCCATACAACAGACACAGACACATACACTGTTATGTTTTAGTGGTTAGGTGATCAGATGTGGATGTTTTGGGGGCAAAGACTTTTCTGTGTGTTAATGGGAAATCTAACAAGAATTCAATTATGTTCTAATAATAACAGCAAAGTATTTAACCAGGATAGGTACATCCAGATTATAATGGTTTCCAAGTATGTCCTGGGGGTGTTACTTTAGCCAAAAATCCTTGTTGGAATATTACCTCTGGCAAATGTAATTTCTTAGTTTAATTTATGCAAGTTGTATGTATTAATCCACACCTCCTTAAGTAAAGATGTGTGACACAGATGGTGATTCATTGCTTAACTTGTTTGATTTATTGCTTGATTTGTATTGCTTTACCTCACAGGCAAGACCCACAAAAGCTGAGATGATTGGCTGGGGTTTCTGCATATCCTATGCATAGGGAATTGCCTGGCATTTCAATTCTGGACTACACTTTTTTGTAGGATCTGTTTAATATGCATGTGGTAGACATGTGCAATTCATTTAGTTCCAAATGTAAATTCGGACAAATTTCGGCAATTTGAACATTCAGGTTCTTTCGAATGTCCGAATTTCCGAAGTGCCGAATTTCCGAAGTGCCGAACTGAACCCCCAAAGTGACGAATTTCGAAAGTCCCAAAGTGCTCCGGATTTCTGAAAAGTGGCAAAACGAGAGAGGGAGGGAAAATTACGAGAATAATGACAGGAATCTAACCCTAAGCCTACCCCCGACCCTACCACTAGATTGGTACGGATTAGGGACTTGCCAACGTCCCGAAGTCCTGAATTGCTGAAGACCCGAGCTTTGAAAGTGCCGAACCGAATTGCCGGATCAAATTTTTTGCCCATGCACATCCGTAGCATGTGGTATAGGTTCCCCCTGTGATGGCACATAACACAAAGATTGTTTGAGAAGTGAGTGGGGACTAACAAAAGTCCAATTTCAGTCTACTGTTACTTTTTTTTTCATTTTGAAAAATATTTGTCCTTTAAAAGACTTAAAAAGACCAATTCTTGTTAAAAATGTTAGCAGTTGGAGGGGTGGAGCCTGACCATCAATGGAACCAGACGTGTGAGCTCTGAGTTCTCTCTACCCCGGGAATTAAATCTGCAACCATCCGCACTTATACAAAGGATTTTATCCAACAAACTACATTCACCCATGACACGAAACCAGATTGGAGGCAACAAGAAAAGAATAACCCCTTCAGTTGCCACGATATTCCACACACCCAGAGACTAGCGGTCGCCATCTTTATCACAAGGCCTCATGGACTAAGGCTCAGAATCGGAAGACAGCGAAATGCACCTAGATCCAGACACCACATTGACTGCAGGGGACCTCCTCAAGCTCTTAAAAGAAGCCATGAGTGATATTAAAAATGAATACCGCAGCGGAACTGGAGAAGCTACTCGCAGCACGGACAATCCAAGCAGAAACTCACCTCACAGACATATCCAAGAGATCCCAGTTCCACGACCAGGCCACCCAGAGAATACAGCACAACTTGCTCCTCCTCTCGGAGAACTCCTTAGCACAGAGCCCTGACAACCCGCTCACCACCACCCTGACCGACCCGCTAGGAATGACTGACCCACCATCCCCATCACGACTGGGAATCACATTGAGGACCCCCACACCAATCCCCCCCTGAACCCATCATAACTTCAACAAGAACGCCTTCCATAGTCATAAGATGCCACTAGCCCAAAGACAAATTAAGGAAACCACGGAAGCGGGACGCACAACAAAGGCACAGACCCCGAGCAAATAAGACCATCACATGCTGACCACCCACCCTGACCGAGCGTCCCCGACTAGGATGATAACAGACCCCCTGGACAGGCAGGCTACTGGAAAAACAAAAGGTGAAACAAGGCAAAGGGGACCCACCTACAACTGCACTACTTTAAAGGGTAACCCACACGCTGCTCACACCTGTGTATGCATGTAAATGTTACAATGCTTAACTTATGTGAACTGTTATCCAAAGATGTAGATAGTGACAAACTCCTCCTTTCAAGTGAGTTTTACACGAGTTCCTGTAGTTTCCCAAGAGCCTGCTTGCCAGCCTCCCGCCTACAGACTATGGACCCTGTAAACTGTGAAATAAAAGTATACTTCAACCGACACTTCCACGACTCTTAACCAGACGCCCAATCCAACAAACAAAACCAACCAGCCTACTCACACCAGCACAGCGACAGAACAAACCCATGATCCTAAACGTACAACCAAAATCCGCACCATGGCCCACACAAAGACACAATGCACGCAATCCCCGGGGGAGTGGACCCACCAACTCCTACTGGTTCACTCACCCAACCCACCAACCTACCAACCAACCTACCATAAATGAATAACCCATCACAACGCACAGCACAGTACCTATGAAGAACACTTGGTAACAACTGGACTTACCCTCTCCCTACACCATCTAACACGACCAGACCCACTCCACACCGACACCAACCAGATAAAACCAGGTCCATTCCACTTTCCTTTCTCTCACTACCTACTCCATCCCCCACCCCTCACTACCCACACCCTCCCACCCTACCTATATTCTTTTCTCTTCCTTCCTTTCCCATGCACCCCGACCTCCCCAGCCTCCCACAGCCAACCACACTGCCAGACCTGGGCCTCAGTCACATCCCACTGCAGGGCACACACCCAGGGCTTCTGAGCCCAGCACCCTTACATGCTTCTCTATCAACTGTAAAGTCCTCAACCGGTCTAAAGCAGACATAATCCTCACACAAGAAACCCGCTTTGCTTGGGGCAAATCGTTCCCTCTCCTGAGCCGACACTACCACAAATATTACACAGCTGAACCCCCAACAGGCAAACAGAATGGAGTGGCGGTCACACTGCAAATCCTGCCCCCTGCAAGCTTATGCACCCAACGTCCCAACGGCATCTTTTTGGCAGGCATTGAGAACGCACCTGACACTTTTCCCATCCCACCACCTAATAGTGGGTGGGGTCTAAAATGCCACACCCAACCCGACAATAGACAGACACCGAGCTAGACAACCCAGGCGCAATCGACCCCAACAGCCAGATCGGATAAAATGCTACACTCATTCATGAACACAACACATCTCCTGGACACATTTCGTCTAACATCCGACAACTAGAGATGACACTTTTTACTCCCACCCCCACCAATTCCACTCCAGAATAGACCTGTTTCTGATCTCCCCCTCCCTGGCAAAACATGTCAATACCTCGTGCAAAGGCTCAATAACATGGTCCAACCACACGGATATCACCCTAAAAATCACGTTAACCAATACCACGAGACCATGGTCATGGTGACTGAACCCCACCTTACTCCACAACCCGGCCATAAAGGAGGCAATTCAAAAAGCAATATTTTACACTAAATAAAGACTTTCCAAATTGTCTTAAAGGTTCATATCGATTGTATGTTGGAATAGGTTTTCTTTGAGGCAATGGGGTTCTATTTCTTTGCTCTTTCCTAATATCTGGTCGGCCAATTGGTCTATCATATCTGGGGCTTCTCCTCTTTTTTACTTCCACCCATTCATTCGCTCTCTCCCTTCTCTGGTATTTTATAACTTCATTCTCCTTTTTATAGTTATTTCTCTCCTGTATGGGTGCTTTTCTATAATAGCTTTTTTCAAAGTAATCATTATTTTTTGGCCTTTTTGGAACATTGTTGGTTAGATAATCATTTCTATCTCTCTGGAACTTCTTTTTCTTGTTTGAAATTAACGATACTTCTATTCTATCTAATTTAGACATAGTTTGTTCTGCTAAGGATCGAAAATCCTCTGTATCCAAAAAGGGTTCTAGTTTATTCTGGATAATTTTGATCTTTCTATCCAGTTCCTCTAAATTTATATTTCTCTGTTCAATGATAATGCCTATCATCTTACTTGAGAAAGATTCTAGGGCCCCCTCCCAAATACCCATAAATCTTTTATCTCCTTGATCAAATGTTGGATACTTCGTGAATCTCAGTCCACGTGGTGTAATCTCTTCCTTAAGGTACTTTTCCATAGTATATACCTCCCATTTGATTTTTAGTTCTTTAATTAGCAATTTTTCTAATACATGACACATTTCATCAAGATTATCACTAATTTCAAATTCCTCTTGTGATACAAAATCCTCTTTGTCAAATTTCTCAAATTTTTCATTAACCATATATTGCCATTTTGCTCTATTTTCAAAAATGGCCATTTTCTGAGCAATAACTAAAACACCTTAAAGTGGTTACTAGACAAGTGTAAAGAAAACCTTAACACACAAAGTGCAGGTGAAGTGAGATATTTTAGTTGCTCTCTTAATAGGTGCGACTTCCCCAGTGTTTAAAAACCACTTAAAAAACACAAAGTTAAAATATAAAATAAAAACAGATAGGGGGCGCTCCAAATAGTGAATCAAGGCAATAGAAAATACTTATACAGACTGGTTCTTCAATTCGTATGTACACCACCTAAATATTAAAGCCAATAGCACATAGCATAATACTGTATGGTGGAAAGAATTATTTAGAACAGTGTGTCAATTGCCAACTCACAGTTTGCAGAGCCACGTATAGTAGGCTCTGACTATAATCGCATGTTCTGATGTCTCAGGAAATACACCTCCGCTCTCAATGCCCAGAACTCAACTGATCCCAGGAGTCAGCAAAGAAAAAATAATGAGATTAATAAGTATATAGGATAAAAACCTAAATTAATATATAGGGGAGCACAAAATTTGAAACAAGTCTTAACCAATAGTTTTTTAGAAAAATCGGAGAAAGATTTTATAAGTATTAGTAGAGAGTATTGCAAAAGGTTTTAATTATTGTAAAGACTGTATGGGGTGTAAACTATTAGGTACCTTAACAAAGAAAATTACCACTTTTTCGTCTCAGTCTAGCCCTAAACAGTATGGAATAAGATCATTTATGACGTGTAAAACCAAAAATGTCGTATATGTGCTCGAGTGCCCGTGTGGTCTACAATATGTGGGTAAAACCACTAGATGTGTGGCCACTCGGGTATGAGAGCATATATATAACATCAGAAGGGGCTTTAGAAATCACAGTGTTTCGTTACATTTCTTAGAGTATCATGATAAAAACCCAAATGGGCTAAAATTCTATGCTATTCAGAGCATTACACGTCACTGGAGAGGAGGGGATATTGATGCAGCCCTCAGCTTATGTGAAATGGGCTGGATCTTCAACCTAGATACTTTAGCACCAAAAGGGTTAAACTGTGACTTTGAAATGAGTGCATTAATATAGGAAATGAGAATAAGGTATAAAGACATTCATGATAATAATATTCTCCCCTTTCTCCCTTTTTTTCCTTTCTTTCCCTTTTTTGATTGAAATGAGAATATATATATTTTTTATATTGTTTTATACATGGAAACATTTGTATATAGCTAATTATATTTTTACAGGTTTAATGGGGCATATAGGATGTATTTGTTATAGTATTGTGATATACAGGATGAATTTATCAGGTTACTGTAAATATGGTGCAATAATAGCTATCGATAAAGTATTTTTATATCCCGGGACTTCTGTGCAATATGAAAGAGTTAACTCAGTGTTGCCCGATATATGGACATTTAAAGATGGCGATTAAGTCCACAATGCCATCGATGGATGCAAAAGAAAAGCGCCGCATACAACAGGAAACGGAAAGACGCCATCACTGAGAGCCGGAAATGAAGGCGACACAGAGGAGTGAACGAGCGATTGGCGGGAAAACCATTTGGCGCCAAAAAAGATGATCTGGACAGGATATTTAAAGGATGTCCGGACAGTGGGACAATACACTTTGAGAAAGACCATCGGGTCGAAACGCGTTAGTGTTTTTTGCTGTTTTTATACAATATTTTTATTGTTTATTTTATATATCTTTGATTAAAATAGCTATTTTTAGCATTTCAAATACTCCAGACCTACCGATTATTTTTCTTTGCTGACTCCTGGGATCAGTTGAGTTCTGGGCATTGAGAGCGGAGGTGTATTTCCTGAGACATCAGAACATGCGATTATAGTCAGAGCCTACTATACGTGGCTCTGCAAACTGTGAGTTGGCAATTGACACACTGTTCTAAATAATTCTTTCCACCATACAGTATTATGCTATGTGCTATTGTCTTTGACATTTAGGTGGTGTACATACGAATTGAAGAACCAGTCTGTATAAGTATTTTCTATTGCCTTGATTCACTATTTGGAGCGCCCCCTATCTGTTTTTATTTTATATTTTAACTTTGTGTTTTTTAAGTGGTTTTTAAACACTGGGGAAGTCGCACCTATTAAGAGAGCAACTAAAATATCTCACTTCACCTGCACTTTGTGTGTTAAGGTTTTCTTTACATTCAGTTGACTGTACTGCTTGCTTAGCTCAATGAATAAAGCTTCCAGCTCTTGTCGAGGTGCCAATAAACCCCAGTTAAGAAGACAAGTCATTACAAAATGGTTTGACTTTTTAAAGTGAAAAGGGGGAGGCACCAAGGCTCTTCAAACACCACGTAGCACACTCTAGTGGTTATAGTGCTTGTTGTGCTCTAAACAAAAAAATATTATGTAGACACACAGTGATGGTATTGGAAAACACATTTCCAGCAGACACACAGTGATTGTATTGGGGGGCACATTTTCAGCAGACATACAGTGATGGGATTGGAAAACACATTTCCAGCAGCAATACACTGCTGATATTGCAGGACACAGTTCCCTTGTAGTCTATATAGTCTAGTGGTTAGCTATTTGATTGTTTTTTCAAATGTCAGACAAAAACAAAAACACTGAGATATCATATGCATTGAATATATTATTTTACATGGAACAGTAAATAAGTAAATTACGATTACATAGTAATCTAGGTTGAAAAAAAAACAACTACTCAAGTCCATTGAGTTTAATCTTAAAACACATCTTTCACTCCTGCATGTTCACCCACAACAACTCAGTAAGTGAAATTAATGCAGATTATCCAATTATCCAAGTTTCCAAACAAAGATTCACTAATACATTAAGATAATATAGATGTACAGCATTGCAAAATAAATTTGCTAATTACAATATACTTGTGGAAAAATAAAGAGCTGAAATTAGAAGCATGAATGAAAAAGAATAACGAAGCAAGAACTGAGTGTGCTATCTTTACGTTACAAGCCGATTTCTATACCTCTAATTTTCTAGTAGTAATAAACCATGGTATTGTAAAACTTTGGAATAATTATTTATAGAACATCCAGGCTCTAATGCCCCACTAGAAATTAAATGAGGCCCTTCAAAAGTCAATTCTAGAAGCTGACTGAGCATGTCTAAGGTGCTCTTAGACTGGGCATTTTTCACAAATGACATAAATTCTACGCATGCCCAGCTGCTCTTAGCTTATCCAGACAGCCATCATTCATTATCAATGAGTCAATCTGTACTGTGGTGGTGGAAGAAGAAATCATAGCACTGCATGATGTGTGCTTACCACTTATAGTGGGAGTTCTCCAGGGAAACAATGCCAGGTTTTTTTTTCCAATACCGTTTTTATTGTGAATGTCAGGTGGAAATAATACATCAAATACAATATCATCCGAAGTTTGTGAAAACTGAGCAGTTGTACAGTTGACAGAGCAAGGAAATACGACACATCTACTGATTTTTTTTACTTTTCTAAGGTAACAAAACATAATAAAAAATTTGAAAATCAGAACAATAAAAACCCAAAACAAAACATTATAACTAAGAGGAAGCACCATTTACATCCAGTTCCCTTAGTTAGTTAATTTTCAGCTGCTGTAGACATTATTGCTTTGTTGATGTCTGCAACAATTAGTCACAACAGACCATCTAATAAATAGTTATGTCTGGTTAGTAATGTGTGAATAGGTAAGACAGAGTGTCCGTCAATATGGTAAAGTACTAACTTTGTATGTCGTCCGTTTCAACTTTGGGTAGTGATGGACTGGACGTGTATCAAAGAAAAAATAAAAATAACTAAAGTAACAATGCCAATTTTAATTTAAATTCTTTTATTGAATTTTTTAAATATGCACATACATAAAAAAAAAAAAAAAGACAAAATCAAGACACATATATCAACACAACACCACATTATGCCTCCATTAATAAATGTGTCCTATTCCTCATGGATTGTTACATCGATATATACAGAAAAAAAAGCCCACAGAGTTTCTGCGAAGCCGAGAGGGGGGAGGGGTATAAAGATGCTCAGGGATATGATTGCAGGCAATGATATCTATTTTGAAGTCAGGCCTGTTGTGTTTTTGTTAGCCATGCTTGCCACAAAGCCTGTCTTTTTGGGGCATTCAGGAACGGGATGCTTAAATCTCTTTTCATCCTTAGCTGTAAGAGTCATTGAGCTTTAATTAGCTCTCATGATAATTCTTGCGTTTTTTTTTCCAGTTGCTTGCAAGTGTGATCTTATATGCAATAAAACAATGTATAATAAAGCTCTAATTATTTTGTGAGATGTTTGGCCAATGCATATGCATCAGTGCGACTTCAGGTTTCCTCTTTAATCTTACTTCTGTCTTATCCAAAATAGATTTAAAGAGTAAGTCTAATGCTTTCTGAATATATGGACAGCTCCACCATTTATGGAGGCAGGTACCTTCTTTGAGGCCACATCGCCAGCACATAGAAGAGACATTCTGATACATCCGTGCTATTCTATTTGGGACCAGGTACCACCTGTTTATAACTTTATAGTGGGTTTCAGCTAAGTTCAAGCATTGTACTTGTTTGTGAGTAATATTGAGAGCTTTACATCATTCTCGATTATCTAAAAATGCCAATTTTTTTTATCATTTTTTGTATTATGAATACAATAATTTGGTGGGGCTCTGCTCCAAATGCCTCTGTAGATGAGCCACCACTGGATAAAAGACAATCCAGACACATAAACTACATTAACTGTTCCTAAATGCATGCAGTACTGTGAATAATATTTAACTAGAAACCATTACAACCATCTCACCCTCAGCCATTAGAATCCACCCTACACTGGGCAGGGACATGAATACTACATTTCACTAGAATACTTCTGATCTCTGTTTGGTATAAGTATCTACAGCTTTTCTTTCCCCTTTTCTAGTTCACTCTCTTATCTTCATATTTGGTCTACAGATATTAATCCTGTAACTCTGTAGACACGTTGCTTACAATTAAAAGTGATTACCATATCACAGAAAGCAGCATACATATACTTCTTTTAAGTAAGAAAAGCGACAATGTAAGAAAAACGACAACGACAATGGAATACAAATGTGAGTGGAAAGCTTTGTATAGAAATCAATGCAATTGTGTCAGACATTCAGATAACCAGATGAGAAATTTTGCAATAGACTTGTAGTTCTTTCATGTAAATGCCAATAGACCAAGACAGAGTGTGCGCAAAGCATTAGAGTGGGCTTCACAGATTAATTGCAAACATGTTGGTACAATTCAGATGAAGATGAAAGAAGACATGGGCAATTTGCATTTTCCAAAGGGTTCTAGAATCAAAATGCATTTGAAATACTCCTGAAACTATCAAAGACAGACAACAGCTACTTTTCTTTATAAGACAGTCATTTCTACACCAGCAATTACATAAACAGATCATAGTGTAAACCCTTTAAGAATCTGGCATAGTATACACTAGTGATATAAATATACTTCATTGTAAGTTTGACTCTGTGTCACAAGGATAATTTACCATTTCCATCTCTTTCCACCCACCTTTGTATTTAATGAGTTGTTTAGTTGTTTTTTTTTATATTCAACAATGCAAAGAAAATAAGCCGATTTTCATGCATATTTGGGAAGGTTTACTGCATGCTTACAATGTAATAAGACGTTATTACTGTGAGTGTGTCTTGATTTAAAATCAAGTGGGTACATGTTTTATGATAACAAAAACAAATATGGAATTGTCAAAATAACAATGTGTGCAGTCAATATTTATCTATACATATATTCAGACCTCAAAGTTTGCACTAGCTTTGGTGAGTGGAGATTCACCTTGGGAGGGTATACTATTGGCTGCAGAGGTGAGTAGCCGTTAAGGCCTGGCTAATAGCACAGGACGTCAATCCTTAAATACCCATGTAAAAAGCAAACAAACAAAAATTAGTAGTGTGTGAGAATTGTAGGTGGCATGTGCTGCACAGCAACTAAAGATGGGGCCAGTCCCTTGCTTGGCACCTTAAGTTTGTGGGCATAGGCTAAAGTTTCTGAGAGGTACCCTGAGAATGCTGTGCCTGCAGGCATCTGAGATGTATATGGCAATATAGTCTAGTAGCAAATCTATTAGTGGGCATTTATTATTCATTTCTATTTTTATTGGAGATATTTGTTTTCTATAAACAAATTTATAGCTAGTTTTATATTGAATATGTGTGTGTGTGTTGTGTGTGTCTGCTACTGTGTGCACATTTAGTTCCCCAGTTGAGCTTGGGATCTGCTCTTGAAAGAAAACAATATTTTATGTAATACATCATTCCACTCCTACCCTGGATGGGTCAGTCTACAACTGGGCACGAAATAACTAAACACCAAGAGATCTTGAATACTGGAGGTAAAACAAAACTACTTACTTTGTGTGATTTCAACACTCAGGACTCCTGGCGAGTAAATTAACCAGGTACATCTGAGAGAACAAAACCAATAAATAAACAGATTCAAAATGGCAACTAAATTGCATAGAACTTCACATTTATTGATCTAAAATTAAAAGAAAGATGGTTTACACTGCATGACAGCCATAGCATCTTTGTGGACCAACGTGTCAGATAGTAAGAAAAGGTTACCAGCTTTAAATGTTTCCCGCTTTCTAGTGCCATTAAACACTACATAGTCAATGACAATGACCCTTGGAGGGGTCGCAACATTGCCAAGTCTGATTTGTGATGACTGGATAAAGTACTAGAATAGTTGAGTTAAGATTCATTCTTATGGTTCTAACTGTCCAGGGGGGAGCAGAACTCTGTTGGAATTTATTGAAAACTAGGCATTTAAAGACCACCCGGTAACCAAACTATAGGAAAAAAAAAAGGAAAATCCTGACCAATGTAATTTTAAAAAGGAAAGTAGAATAAATAAGAAGTCACTGAAACAAAAGTGTCATATTAGATTGACACCAAAGTATATATCAAATGATAAAAACAATATGAAACAGACTAACATTAAAAACAAACAGACACAAAAATAGCAAAAAAGAAATGATATCCAATAGCTCCACATAGTCATGGGACCAGTTCCCATTCACCTGTAAAATAATCTGCAGTGAATTCTGGTTTATTCTATGAAATTTGTTATAGCAATTTATCAGCCTTCCCATATGATCACTTTTTTCCTGGATAAAAAAAACAGGTTTGCAAAAAGCAAAACAAACAACATTTTGTCAACAGTTGCTTTCTTACACGTCACACCTCACAGAATAAGGTTCTTAAAGAAAATGGGATATACTAAAACTGCATATACAAGGAGTCTTTGTGAGGGGAAAAGAACTGTTATACTACAGCAGCACAAGTAACTAAAAACGAAATAGAGAACCTCCCAACGATGGGACCACCTGTCTGGTCAGCCGCACTTAGGGTATTGACAGCATGTTGAATAGAGTGAGGGCATGTTTGATGCTCTTGCAGTATGCTAATTGGGTATTTTTCCCATATCAATCTCTAACATGCACTCTAATATATATTAGAGTGCAATGTCTAATATATCCTCTCTTCACCCATAGAGGGTATACTATTGCTTGCAGTGGTGAGGATATTTGAAGTCCTATGCTACTAGCCTGGCCTTAAATATTAATATATACAGGGTGGCCGAAAAGTCGACATACAGGTGAATCAATGAAATTCATCACAACAGATTATATGGTACACATACACACTGACACACAACAAAGTGGCAGTTACATTTCAGTCATTAACATATCAGTGTGGCAGTTGGAAAGGAATGTTGAAATGGAATGTTGCAACGTTGATGGAAGACATTTTGAGCACTTGCAAGATTAAATTGTGTTAAAGATAAATGTAATAAACAATGTAATAAAATGCTATCAAACTATACTGTATAACTATTTTGGGCCACCCTGTGTTAGGGGAGTGAAGGAAGGGGGGGGGAGGGGACTGGGGTGTCGTAAATAGCAGAAGATGTGCCTGAAAGAGAAAGGTGCAGGTTGGCTGAGAATAGTCAGAAAAAGTAAATAAACAGAAGAGAAACAATAAGCTTGTTCAAAATAAAAAAAAATAAAAAGCACAAAAAAGAAAGAAAAAAAAAACAAAACAAGAAAATAACATAGCAGGGCATGCAAGTAAATAGCTGCATATGTATACATACATAAGATGTGTGTTTATATCAAGTTTTGGTTGTGTATGAGAAAGCCAGAATCTACATTGTCCTTCATTTCTGGTGTTGAAATATGTGATTATTTTCATCTCAAATATCTTTCGTTCATGAGAGTCTTTGAAATTCCCTTTAAGAACTTTAATCCTGAGGTTTTGGATGAATTGATGACCACCAGGGGTACCTTTTTCCTTGTGGTCCTTGATTGAGTGTCTGTCAGATTCTTACCTGGCGTGTAGTCTGAAGTGCAGAGATGTATGCTCACCCTTGCAGATAAACAGAGCGCACGGTAACAAGGTAAGAAGCTACCTTGGCTGTGAATCTGTGCTTGGGGGCTTAGATAGGAACAATAACTGGGTACAAGGAAACAGACAAGGGCAAATCCAGTAGAGTAGTCAGGCATGGTTCCAAAGGCCAGGGCAGACAGCAAACAGGCAATAATGAAGATTCCACAAGTAGGGGTAGACAACAGGAAACAGGATACAATGAACTGACAATGTAATCAGGGAGGGACAGTGTTTTATACCCAGCTGATGGGCGATCTGCCTCAGATGAAGCACAGGCAATAGCCACAGAAGAAGCCCAGCCCTCTAGTGCTGCAGACATTTAAAAGTACAGGATCTGCTGCAGCTCAGAGGCAGTATACCAGGCCCAAGACAACAAAAGACCCAGGTTTAAATCCCTGTGTGGCGACCACGCCAGGCCGTCTGGAAAACACGGTGAGAGCCGTGACAGTGTCTGTGTAGATTCATTCTCAGATGCAGCTTAAGGCCAGTTTCTCCAATGTCCTTTTGTCACACACTGTACACTGTATCATGTACACCACATTTGCAGATGTGGAGGAAGTCATGCACCCAGGCAGACTATTTCCATTATAGATTTATATTGTGTTCATACAGCGCAGCCCTTGTCCTCGCCAAACAGTCATACTTTTCCTCTCTTATTAATTCATACTCCCACAATCCCAGGCGTCACTTTGACACCTTTAACTCTCTTCTTCGCCCTGCTGTGGCCACCCCCGAAACTAACCTTACATCCCATAGCTTTGCATGCTAATTTGCCGACAAGATTGAACAGCTAAGGAAAGAATTCTCCCCATGGCCACCCCCGAAACTAACCTTACATCCCATAGCTTTGCATGCTAATTTGCCAACAAGATTGAACAGCTAAGGAAAGAATTCTCCCCACCTTGCCATTCTCTTTCTCAACCACACGTAGATCATGCCTTTCCTACCCTTCAGACTTTCTCCCCATCTACTGAACACGAGGTGGCTGGGCTTTTCCTTTCCACTTGCCCACTCAATCCTGTCCCATCTCACCTTATCAGATCTCTCTCCCCTTGTCTTGTGCCTTCCTTAACAGACATCTTCAACTGCTCTCTCTCTTCTGGCATTGTCCCTGCTGACCTTAAACATGCCACTGTAGTACCTATCCTGAAAAAAAACATCTCTTGACCCGTTCTCTCCCCCTAACTATCGGCCCATATCACTGCTCCCTTTTTCCTGAAAGCTTCTGGAAAGACTTGTCTTTACCCGTATGCCTCACTTTCTCAATTCCAACTCTCTCCTTGACCCTCATCAATCTGACTTCTGTCCTCTCCGCTCTATTGAGACTGCTCTTATCAAAGTTCAAACGACCTAACCACAGCTAAATCCAAAGGCCACTACTCCATATTAATTCTTCTTGACCTCTCTGCTGCCTTTGACACCGTTGATCATGCTCTACTTCTTCAAACTCTTCAATCACTTGGTCTCTGTGACTCTAGTCTCTCGTGGTTTTCCTCTTATCTCTCCCAACGCTCATTCAGTGTCTCCTTCTCTAATGATACCTCCTCCCCTCGTCCTGTCTCGGTTGGAGTCCCCCAAGGCTCTGTCCTTGCTCTCCTTTATACTGCCTCTCTTGGCAAACGTATTACCTAATTTGGATTCCACTACCACCCGTACGCTGATGACACCCAGATATATCTCTCCTACCCGGACGTCTCCCCTACCATCACGCAACGTGTCACTGCTTGCCTTTCTTCCATCTCTGACTAGATGTCCTCCCGCTTCCTGAAACTCAATCTCTCTAAAACTGAGCTCCTTGTCTTTCCTCCTCTTAATACTGTCTTGGTGTCATACTTGATTCTGGCCTCAACTTTGAGTCTCACATCCAGTATATTACCAAATCCTGTAGATTCCATCTCAAAAACATAGCCCGCACCCGCCCCTTTCTTACGCAAGATGCTATCAAGGAGCATGTCCATGCTCTAGTAATTTCCTGCAGGGATTATTGTAACCCTCTCCTAACTGGTCTTCTCAAAAGCCGTATTGCCCTGCTTACAGTCTGTAATGATTGCTGCCGCCAGACTGATATTCCTCTCAAGTTGGTCCTCTCACAACTTAGCCCTCTGTCAGCCCTTACATTGGCTTCATGTATCCTATTATAGTCAATTTAAACTGCTAACCCATACCTATAAAGCACTGAACAATTCTAGCGCCTCTTATATCTCTTCACAGATCCATAGGTATGCCCCTTCTCAGCCTCTCCGCTCTACCCGTGACCTTCTAATGTCCGCTGCTCGAACCCGTACGGCCAACTCACGCGTGCAGGAATTCTAGCGGGCATCTCCCTTCCTATGGAATAGTCTGCCTACTGCCATCAGACTCTCCACCAGTCTTCGATCGTTTAAGAAGTGCCTTAAAACCCATCTCTTTAGGGAAGCTTATGGCCTCCCAGAGTAACCTCTACTTAACATACCTGTCTCTTGCTCTCTCCTACAGGGCAGCACTTTACTCTCTTCTCCGGCTCTGCTTCACTCCCACCTTGCTTGAATGCTATTTCTTGTCCTAATGTGTTTTATACCCCACCTCATATAGACTGTAAGCTCATTTGAGCAGGGTTCTCTTCAACCTAACGTTCCTGTAAGTTTTTTCTTGTAATTGTCCTATTTATAGTTAAATCCCCCTCTCATAATATTGTAAAGCGCTACGGAATCTGTTGGTGCTATATAAATGGCAATAATAATAATAATAATAATGTGCACAAATATGATCCTTATCGTTGTATGATTTGTTATTGTGTCTGGCTGTGTTATTGCCACATATGTTGACAGTTTGCAGAGTGATTTGTTGCATCGTACAGTGCCATTCTGTGTGAGCTCCTGTTCTGTGGTCAATTTGCTGCTGAACAATCTCTGTCTCAGGTTGGGCGGTTGTTTGAATGCTAGTATGGGAGGCTCAGGAAATGTTCCTTTGAGTGTGGGGTCCTCTGAAAGTAATGGATGTAGCTCTTTAATAATTTAACGTACTCCTTCTAGAGTTGGGTTGTAAGTAACTACTAGAGGGATTCTTCGTTTTGTTTTCCTTTTCTTTGTGTTGTAGGCGCCTTTCTCGTGGTGTTTTTAGGGCAGATTTTTTTTTTCAACTAGCTTATTGACTCTCCTCTATTTATTTATGTTTTCTGGCTATTCTCAGCCAACCTGCACCTTTCACTTTCAGGCACATCTTCTGCAATTTATGACACCCCTCTCCTCCACCCCCTCCCTTCTCTAACATCAATCAGTTGTTTTAAGTGTTACACTGTATCAGATTGATCAGTATTGCTTCAGACCTGAAGAAGAGAAGAAAACTTGCGAAAGCTTATCTTTGAAGTATTATGTTAGTCCAATAAAAAAGGTATCATTGCATACTGCAATACTATGGTATTTTGGCATTTTCTATATATATATATAAAGAGCAATATTTTTTTATATATATATATACACACATACCGGTACACCCAATTATTATACCATAATAAATGTCTCAGTGACATGTAGTTCTACCTATCTATACAGTACAATGTGAGCATTCATGTATGAATTATTTGTTTCAGTAAATTAATCTAGACCTTAGACCTAAATCTAGAGACACACTTGAATTGATTTCCATTAGCAGGTAGAATACACTTAGCTTTTTCCTAGGTGGGGAACTGGGAATCTCACTGCACTTGAGTCTACACTTAGCTGCTTGAAGACTCTGCTGAGATCAGTTTTTCGGTCAGGAGCCGGCATAGCAGAGCCCTGGCTGCCCAAACACAATACAGGTTTTTAGAGTTAATGTAGTGTGTTAAAGCCAGTGGCACATTCCATCCCAATGTTGTCACAAGATGTTGGAGGGTCTCTGCTTAAAAACAGGTACTGAAATATATAAGCAAATCGAGTGATTAGCTATATGCTTCTAATCAATGGTTGCTGAAGTGTATTTTTTTTTTAATCACCTATTAATGAATCGGTTTTCCTTTATATTATATCAAAGTTCTATATTTCAGAGGTTATTTGCAAAACAGGTAAATGTGGCGAACTGACAATAGTTGCCTCTTTAAGCTAAGCAAGAAATTCATTTTACCTACATTTTGTAAGTTGTTTGTCTATTGACCTAAACTTACAATTTATAAAAAAAAAAAAACACAAATAACTACACTAAAATAAAACCTACCCTCATCCTTCTCTGACAGCCTATGATCTTTTTTGGAAAACTATCAACCCCAAAAAGCAGTTTGTGCATATATACACGTATGCTGCTGGATATCAAATTAGACAGACTGGTTGATGGAGTAGTTTAGTTGGTTAAAATGCCAGTGGTGAAAAATATCTTACATACAACAAAAGCAGTGTTAAAAGAGAGCATAATTTTTCTAATGTTAATTTTTCTTAAAGTTTTCAAAAATATAACAAGGATTGTACATCCCGAAAAAGCATTTTGTAAAACAATTTTCATTTTGGCACAAGAAACACAAAATTTGTTACAGCTATGATTGCATATAGCACAGTTAATAAACTAATCAGGATATTTCATGCAAGAATCCATTTGTGATTTGATGCTAGATAGTAACTTGAGGTTATCTTATTTGAGCAGTGAAGGCATGGAGGCTTTTTGTTTGACCCCCAAGTATAAGGAAGAAGTAGTACTTCAATTGAAATTATATTATAACTGTTTCAGGTGCTATAAGGACTGGTACATGGAAAATTGAGTCTTGATTCTTGCTAACATTGCGTCGTGTTGCCAAAGATGTCCCATCAAGCCATGTCACTGTCAATAATATGTCATCCACTAACTGAGACTTTTTTTATAAGGATGTCAACAATGGAAGATGAAGAATTGATCTTATACACTAATGGCTCCAAAGCCAAAATAAAAACAAGGAAGGATAGAGGACATTCCTCGTCGTTACCATTACTTATGGGAAACAGGTCCTAAAGGAATCCGGAAGATAGAACTCAAGCAGATAAGGTGTATATGAGCTAAGAATAGTCCTAAGGCAGGTGGGACATCATAATTTTTTAAAATTTAGAACACGGACATGACATCCAGTGCAATCTGTTGAATATTTTTTTGGCGTCAAGCGCAAGAAGAGAATTATAGATCGACTCTCTTTGGATGATTTCCCAAAGGTCCGAGGTACTCCTGGTAGTGTCCGGTTTATTGGGAGCAAATCTGGCTTGATTATGGGATACTAAGGATGGCAGTAAGGGAGCTACACTGGAGGCCAGGAATTCTGCATACAGATTTAGAAAAAGCACCAGAAAAGTCTGTTGTGGATTTTTTTTTAAAATTTGTTGTTTTTATGTTATAACAATAAAGTCTCTTTGTTTTTTTCCAGATACCTTTATTGTTATTATGTTTTTTTTTTGTTTTTTTTAATATATTTTTATTTTCATACCTGGCATACCAAGTGAAGCACTACCTAGTAGTTTCTCAATAGTTATCGTTGGTGGGGATTTTACCACCTATGCAGTAAGTACTGAGCCATCTAACTGCACTAAAAGAAGTGAGAACATTACTATATCCTATATCAGAGGCGGCTCTCTAATTAGGCGGTTTAGGCGGCCGCCTAAGGCCTCGCGCTGGCGGGGGCCTCGCGGCCGCCTAAACCGCCTGTTAGCAGAGTGTGTCAGGTCCTCGGTCAGTGACCGAAGACCTGACACCAGGAGGGGGCCCGGCGGCTTGCCCAGTATGCCGCCGGGTGCGAGGCCCCTCCTTGCTGCCAGGCCGGCCACCGCAGACACTGGTCTGCAGCTCCGCAGTGTGCAGAGCTGCAGACCATGTGACTCGCGAGAATTGGCCAATCAGAGCGTTGCCGCGGGTTACCACGGCAACGCTCTGAATCTCGCGAGATTACACGGTCTGCAGCTCTGTGGAGCTGCAGACCGGGAGCAGGGGCCACCGGACCACCAGGGAGCCCACTGGACCACCAGGGAAAGGTAGGCTCACTCACCACCATCACCCCCACCACCCTTAGCTTCACCACCATCACCCCCACCACCCTTAGCTTCACCCCCCACCACCATCACCCCCAACACCCTCAGCCTCACCCCCACCACCCTCAGCTTCACCCCCCACCACCACCATCACCCCCCACCACCCTCAGCTTCACCCCCCACCACCACCATCACCCCCAACACCCTCAGCCTCACCCCCACCACCATCACCCCCACCACCCTCAGCTTCACCCCCCCACCACCACCATCACCCCCCACCACCCTCAGCTTCACCCCCCACCATCACCCCCCACCAACCTCAGCTTCAACCCCCACCACCATCACCCCCACCACCCTCAGCCTCACCCCCACCACCCCACCCTCAGCCTCACCACCACCATCACCCTCACCACCCTCAGCCTCACCCCCACCACCATCACCCCCACCACCCTCAGCTTCACCCCCCACCACCATCAGCCTCACCCCCACCCTCACCATCACCCCCCACCACCCTCAGCCTCACCCCCCACCACCATCACCCCCACCACCCTCAGCTTCACCCCCCACCACCATCAGCCTCACCCCCACCCTCACCATCACCCCCACCACCCTCAGCCTCACCCCCCACCACCATCACCCCCCACCACCCTCAGCTTCACCCCCCACCACCATCAACCCCACCACCCTCAGCCTCACCCCCACCACCCCACCCTCAGCCTCACCACCACCATCACCCTCACCACCCTCAGCCTCACCCCCACCACCCTCAGCTTCACCCCCCACCACCATCAGCCTCACCCCCCACCACCCTCAGCCTCACCCCCCACCACCATCACCCCCACCACCCTCAGCTTCACCCCCCACCACCATCAGCCTCACCCCCACCCTCACCATCACCCCCCACCACCCTCAGCCTCACCCCCCACCACCATCACCCCCCACCACCCTCAGCTTCACCCCCCACCACCATCAACCCCACCACCATCAGCCTCACCCCCACCACCATCACCCCCACCACCCTCAGGTACACCCACCACCACCATCAGCTTCACCCCCCCCCACCACCATCACCCCCACCAACCTCAGCCTCATTCCCCACCACCATCACCCACCATCACCACCCTCAGCCTCACCCCACCACCATCACCCCACCCTCAGCCTCACCCCCACTACCATCTCCCCACCCTCAGCCTCACCCCCCACCACCCTCAGCCTCACCACCCACCACCATCACCCCCACCACCCTCACCATCACCCCTCCCTACCATCACCCTCAGCCTCACCCCCACCACCCTCAGCTACACCCACCACCACCATCAGCTTCACCCCCCCACCACCGTCACCATCACCCCCCACCAACCTCAGCCTCATTCCCCACCACCATCATCCACCATCACCACCCTCAGCCTCACCCCCCACCACCCTCAGCTTAACCCCCACCACCATCACCCCCCACCACCATCACCCCTCACCACCCTCACCCCTCACCACCCTCACCATCACCCCTCCCCACCATCACCCCCACCACCCTCAGCCTCACCCCCACCACCCTCAGCTACACCCACCACCACCGTCACCATCACCCCACCACCATCACCCCCCACCACCCTCAGCTTCACCCCCCACCACCCTCAGCTTCACCCCTGCCCACCCTCAGCTTCACCCCTGCCCACCCTCAGCTTCACCCCTGCCCACCCTCAGCCTCACCCCCACCACCCTCACCATTACCCCTTCACCCTCAGCCTCACCCCCCACCACCCTCAGCCTCACCCCACCCTCAGCTTCACCACCCCTCAGCATCACTCCCCCCACCACCTTCAGCATCACCCCCCTCAGCATCACCCCCCACCACCCTCAGCATCACCACCCTCAGCATCACCCCTCACCACCCTCAGCATTACCCCCCACCACCCTCAGCATCACCACCCTCAGCATAACCCTCCGTCACCACCCTCAGCTTCCCCCCACTCACCATCACCCCCTCCTTCTCACATCACCCCCTTCTCACTCTCACATTACCCCCTCTCACTCTCACATTACCCCCCCACTCTCACATTACCCCCCCACTCTCACATTACCCCCCCACTCTCACATTACCCCCCCACTCTCACATTACGCGCCCCACTCTCACATTACCCCCCTCTCACTCTCACATTACCCCCCTCTCACTCTCACATTACCCCCCTCTCACTCTCACATTACCCCCCTCTCACTCTCACATTACCCCCTCTCACTCTCACATTACCCCCTCTCACTCTCACATTAACCCCCTCACTCTCACATTAACCCCCTCACTCTCACATTACCCCCTCTCACTCTCACATTACTATCACCCCCTGCTCCCTCTCACATTACCATCAACCCCCCGCTCCCTTTCACCATAACCGTCCACTCCCTCTCACCATCACACCCCCCGCTCCCTCTCACCATCAGCTACCCCATACACATAGGGTCTCAGACAAAAACACAAACATGCTCACAGAGACATACATTCGCACACACAAGGATACTCTCTGTCAGACACACTCTCAGGCACATACACAGGTAGACAGTGCGTCAATGTGTATATGTGACACTTTTTTGTTAGTGGGGCCTCATGTTTGCGTTTCGCCTAAGGCCTCATAAAGTCTAGAGCCGCCTCTGTCCTATATCATTTGCTTTATTTCAGTAAGCACTATATTGTTTCTCTTTCTTCTTATATATTACATATTCCATTAATGAGTTTGATGAGTTTGAGACCAAAAGAGGTGGGGATTGTATCACCTTACACTTGATGCTTTGAGCTTAAAATGATAGCTCCTCTTGTGAGTGCTCTACTTTTTATTTAATACAACTCATTCTGTATTGGCAAGACTTATAGAAACATAGAAACATAGAATGTGACGGCAGATAAGAACCATTCGGCCCATCTAGTCTGCCCAGTTTTCTAAATACTTTCATTAGTCCCTGGCATTATCTTATAGTTAGGATAGCCTTATGCCTATCCCACGCATGCTTAAACTCCTTTACTGTGTTAACCTCTACCACTTCAGCTGGAAGGCTATTCCATGCATCCACTACCCTCTCAGTAAAGTAATGCTTCCTGATATTATTTTTAAACCTTTGTCCTTCTAATTTTAGACTATGTCCTCTGGTTGTGGTAGTTTTTCTTCTTTTAAATATAGTCTCCTCTTTTACTGTGTTGATTCCCTTTATGTATTTAAATGTTTCTATCATATCCCCCCTGTCTCGTCTTTCCACCAAGCTATACATGTTAAGATCCTTTAACCTTTCCTGGTAAGTTTTATCCTGCAATCCATGAACCAGTTTAGTAGCCCTTCTTTGAACTCTCTCTAAGGTATCAATATCCTTCTGAAGATATGGTCTCCAGTACTGTGTACAGTACTCCAAGTGAGGTCTCACCAGTGTTCTGTACAATGGCATGAGCACTTCCCTCTTTCTACTGCTAATACCTCTCCCTATACAACCAAGCATTCTGCTAGCATTTCCTGCTGCTCTATTACATTGTCTGCCTACCTTTAAGTCCTCAGAAATAATCACCCCTAAATCCCTTTCCTCAGATGTTGAGGTTAGGACTCTATCAAATATTCTGTACTCTGCCCTTGGGTTTTTACGTCCAAGATGCATTATCTTGCACTTATCCACATTAAATGTCAGTTGCCACAACTCTGACCATTTTTCTAGTTTACCTAAATCATTTGCCATTTGGCTTATCCCTCCTGGAACATCAACCCTGTTACATATCTTAGTATCATCCGCAAAAAGACACACCTTACCATCAAGACCTTCTGCAATATCACTAATAAAAATATTAAAGAGAATGGGTCCAAGTACAGATCCCTGAGGTACCCCACTGGTGACAAGCCCAAGCTTCGAATATACTCCATTGACTACAACCCTCTGTTGCCTGTCACTCAGCCACTGCCTTACCCATTCAACAATATTGGAATCCAAACTCAAAGATTGCAGTTTATTGATAAGCCTTCTATGTGCAACAGTGTCAAAAGCCTTACTGAAATCTAGGTAAGCAATGTCTACTGCACCACCCTGATCTATAATTTTAGTTACCCAATCAAAAAAATCAATAAGATTAGTTTGGCATGATCTCCCTGAAGTAAACCCATGTTGTCTCTGATCTTGAAATCCATGTGTTTTTAGATGTTTAACAATCCTATCCTTTAACATGGTTTCCATCACTTTCCCCACTACTGACTGCACTATTTGATTTATTTTCTGTGATTTCATAGCCATCATGGAAATTCTCACACAGCACCAATATCCATTGGTGGGGATTACACCACTACACGCTACCGTGATTGGAGCTTGTTTAAAGGTCCATATTATGTGAGTGTGACTTTTTCACCCATGTGTTGTGTGTCCTCATTTATAGAGAAGTACCACACCATAGCCTTTTCTTCTTTTTTATATGTAAAATAATTAAAGGAAGCAATATCATTTGGTAAATTCCCAAATCTTGGACTCTGCTCTTTGAAGTCTTTTATATTTAAATTTACATTCTGTCTACTATTAGGCAGAACCTGTTTTTTTCTTGTTGTATTGTGTTTTCATTTATTCAAGCGATTGAAGGAATAACTCTTGTTCAGTGTTTGCTGCCGAAAGTACTACTGGTTGAAATTATTAGCGCATGTACATTTTTGTGTGTATTAAGATCTGTGTTCAGCAAAGTGATAAGTCTCAAGTTTGCAGATGTGGTAGGATGTTTACTGGACTATAGAAGAGATATTATATTGGCTGACAACATCTCCTCTGGGAATTTTTTGCCCTGTGTCTTTAAAATGATTAAATAATACAGTTAGGGCAATGATTAAATAATACAGTTAGAATATTGAAAAATAGTCTGGCCCTGTAGCGTTATGGGTGGGTAGGGATTTAATGGTGGCACATAGTTCATTTTCAGATTGTTGAGCAGTGGAGAGTCACTCCTGTAAAAAATGATTAATTTCGGAAGTAGATGAATTGTGGGCATTTGGGCCAGTAGATAAATCACACAGCTATTTATAAAAGTCAGCAAACAGATTAACTAGGATTTGTAACCTTGTACCCCTGATAATCAATATTGCTTTGTGTGTAGTATGTTTTAATTTCCTTAATCAATGTTCTGTTAACTGCATCTGTATAGACTGTAGTTGGGGCCAGTTTGTAGGCTGGTTCTTTTATTTGGAGATTCTTTAGACCTCAGGGTTTTTATACTAGAGGTGGCAAGCCAACTGTTGAATGAAAGGACCTAAAAAAACAGCCTTATAGGCCAAACAGTCGACAGGATTGCTAGCAGTAGAAGAATGGTTAGTAGAAAAAAAAATGCTGTAGATTGCATGATATGGCTTACACTGATAATTTATCGTATATAGAAGCAAATGGAAAATAATTTTCTATGAGAAGCATCTGATTATCTGAGTGCTGCGCATGCACTTTTGCTTCTCTGACAAGTTTTGAATTAGACAAGAGAACATCAATGTAAGACTTGAAACATGCAGGTATTAAGCAGATTTCTAAAAGTGTTGATAACAGAAAAGTTATTCAAAGATTTAGGGAAGCACATACTATGGAAACAAATTGATTTAGAAGGAAAATTCCATGCTTCACTTTTAAAATTATCACCGTTTTACAGATGTACACCAGTCTTTCTATAAATAGTTGAGGATGGAATTTAAGACTCTGAATATAATATTTCAGTTCATTTAGGACGCAACTGTACTGCTCATATCTTCATACAGATTGATTGGCATCATAAATTCTCTTGCCCTCACTTGTTTTTATATGCTATACCTGACTTTTGTAAACAAACTATTGTGTGGCTTAATCATACATTGTGTTTTATATACAAGATAGGTTGTTAGTTTTATTAAACACTTCCTTGACAAAATCTTATCTTTGTGTTAACGAGAGTTGCAAAGTTCATCATTTGTTGATAGGATAAAGGCAATAACTAACTCACAGACAACCTATTAACAGCATACCACAATTATTATATTAGGGTTATTCAAAATTATATAAAAGGGGACAGCCTTTTTCTTTGCTTGTGAACAAAAGGCAAATATAGATAAGAGAACATGTAACCCACATCAACACAGACCTGACTTTCCCAATTGGCTGGATTTTTCTTTTGTGTAACATTTCTAAGCAAACAATACTTGGAATAATCCCCTAGAATACTCCCAGATGATCCACAGTCAAAGAGCTCTTTTTTCCCATGGCTTCATGAATGAGCTTGATAAATCAAAATACCTATCCTTAATCCGACAGATACTGTGTAACTCCTCAGCTGCTTCATAGGTGACTGTCAGGGTTAGGAAAAGTCATTGCAACATGTCAGGCTAATTAGGGTGGAGTGCAAGTAGCCTAATCTATCTTACTTTACATTGTACATTTCTACTCGGACGCATGCCCCTTAGGGGCGAAGGGTAAAAAATGCAGACTTACAATATCTTTCTAAGGAGATCCAACATGCTGTAAAACATGTAGAGTTTCTAACCAGTTACCTAATGCAAGGATATCATAAGGATGTAGCTCAATTTGTCCAAGTCTTTCTAAACAGGCTTACCTGTGCCTCCAGGCAGCTTTTCCATGCAAATAAGACCACAGTGTTTGCATGCTGCTGTTGAGGAGAATATTCAAAGTGGGTGGCATTTAATCTGTGTTAGTAGTCAGGCCCCATGCAAGCTTTAGTGGGGAGTTTAGCAGCCTGATTGTCATGCTTAAACTACAATTAAAAGAAAAGTGATATGTTTAGCTTACCTGGAGATTGCAAATGCCATTCCAAAACAAAAAAAGAAATTTGACAAACTGTGCCTATCACTGATTTAATTGCGATGTTTTTAGTTCATCAATAATAAATGAATGTACCATAATTACACTATTTAATGTGTCCCATACAGTCAATTGACTCTACATACATTTTTTTTTAAAAACATCTTAAATATTACAAAGTTAAAGTGTCACTCCAGACTCCTATAGCACTCCTATATGTGAAGAATATGCAGATTTCAATAGAAATTTACACTTTTATAAATTAATCTGGTTACTCCCTCTTGGCTCTCAAGCAGACAACATGTCCTGTTACTTTCTGGTTTGGTTAGCTCAGTGGAGCTAAACTCAATAGGCAACAATTGCCCAGAGCACCTTCTTATGGGGACTTCTGACTTGTGTAGTGTCCCCTACTCAGTGTAAGAAAACGTAATCTATACATAGAAAAAGATTAAAATAAAACTCTTAACAATTGCCTGTGGACTAATGTCTAAGGACACTATACTTTCTACTTTTTCCATGTATCCCATACAAATTGCCCCATAACCTATCATGTACTTTCCTCATTCTTCAAATATACTGTATTATAAACATGATGTAATAATTAGATGTCATAAGAAAAAGGTTTTATGCTGTCAAAATGAGATGTACTTTATGATGTCATAATTTCATGCACTTAATGTTATACTCAGAGGCCGTTCACATTGTCAAAATTAAAAGTAATTTGTATAATAGGAAAAGCATGATGTAATAATGAGGTGCACTTTGTGATATCAAGATGACGTGCACTTACTGATGTCATGAGGTGCACTCTATAAAGTCATAATTCAAAGTACTTTTTTCAAATAACACAATAATGAAATGCACTTCAGGATGTCATAACATTTTTGAGATGCACTTTATGATGTCATAATGACATGCACTAAATGGTGCCATACTAATGGGCGCTTTATTTTGTCATAATAAAAAGTACTTTTATAATACAAAACATTTTGATGTTACAATGTGATGCACTTTTTGATGTCCTAATCAAATGCATTTCATGATGTCATAACATTTTGAGATGCACTTTATGATGTCATAATGACATGCACTAAATGGTGCCATACTAATGGGCACTTTATTTTGTCATAATAAAAAGTACTTTTATAATACAAGAACATTTTGATGTCACAATGAGATGTGCTTTTTGTTGTCTTAATCAGATGTATTTCATGATATTATAAAAACTTTCTGATGTCAAAATAAGTATATACATATACAATAGTTATACAATTAAGTGTTAATTCACTTGATCCTATTAAAAGTTCATATTTTAATTTATTTACCATCCCACTTCCCATCCCTTCCCTTCTATAGTATTGCACAATTACTTTTTATTTTCTTTAGCCATCACCTCACATTTATGGTCAAAACTGAGACATGGGTCCTTTCAACAAATACTGCCCTCACAACAGTTTCAACCTTCTTCTCTCACACTCATTGTCCAGCTGATGTTGACCTTGTCACATCTTCATAATGGATACCTAACCCAACCTTTCCACCATCCCTTCTCTCCCATCCTCTTCATTTGAAACCCATATCTCTTATATCTCTGTCCATGTCTCTATAACTGTCATTATATATCCCCCTCCCTCCCCTGCCCCCAGGCCACATTAATCCTTTTATGAATTTGACATCTTTCTGCTCTCTCTTTTCTAACCCGCCCTAGTAATTTTTGATGACTTCAACATGACAATCTATCCACAGGATCTTTCTTTAAATGTATTTCTTCTTTTGGCCTGCCTCTTAAGACCCCTCTTGCCAGGCTGCTATTTACTCAAGCCTCTATATTCCACCAGTATTTCCATTCACCTTCCAAAACTACTGTCCACCAATATGTCCCCCTTCTCTTCAATAATTTCATCCCTTCTCCCCCCCCATTTTTCTCCATTCTTTTAACTAATGTTGCTGTATCTTCCATGAACAGAATTTCTTCTTGTTACTATCCTAGTGCCTTCAAAATGGCAGTTATCTCTCCACTTATAAAAACACAATCTCCCTCGATCCTGACCTTCATTCCCGTTTTCAGGCTGTCTTCCTTCTCCCTTAGATCTCTAAACGTCTTAAAGGCGTAGAAAAACAGGAGAAAAGGGAAGGGCTGCGCCACAGGTAAAATCTAATAGTACAACTGTATCTAGCAAAAACAAAAACAAAACAAAGTCTCTCAGTATAAGTTCTTATAATCCAAAGATGAAAAGTCAGTGCTTGATAGGATGTACTGTCCTCAGTTCAAAGCTCTAGCAGTATAGGCGTACAGCGGTATAATCCCCGCTTTAAAGGATATGCAGCAAATGTCCACCACATCCACACACTCTGGAAGGATTAAAAAAGGCAACAGATAGTGCTCTCAATAAAATAGAGTAATCTCTAATAAAAGGAAGTCAAATTATACTTACAAGGATAGAGCAGGCTGACTGAACTCGGCGTTGGTGGTATTATCCCCACCTTGGGATTACTTGAAGTATAAAACTTAAAATTGCCAGGGAAAGTGCATATAACAAAGGCGATTGGCACAAAAAGGTGACCAAAAAATCTTTAATTGGTTAAAATACACAATATTAAATGTCCATAGCGGGTTTCACCTTTACAGGCTTTTTCAAATGGAATAAAAACATTCAACCTGCCTAAGTAGAGTGTATATAGGGATAACTGTGTTTAAAATTGGCACCAAAATTAGCTTTATCCAATCTGAATTCAACATATTTAAAACATGCTAAAAGTACGTAAAAGGTATTAAATTACATTTATATACAAAGTCTAGATATCATAGATTATATAAAAAAAACAAAGGTTATAGAGATTATAGCTCCATTTAGAAGCCATAATGGGAGGGGAATGGGGGAAATACAGATAGGGAAAATGAATATTTCAATACAGGAAATAATTTGCATAAATACAAGCAAAAACAATAATAAATAATTTTAAAAGAGAGCATTAGGATATTAAAATGAATAGATATAAAAAAAAAAACATAAAACTGTTGATATTACAATTTATAAAAAGTTAAACAGATCAAAGTCTGCATTTAGACCACAAGGGGTTAGAATTTGTAAATTATATACCCATTCCATTTCTGTTTTGCCTAAAATATTTTTCATATTTTTGTATTTGTTATGTTTAATAAAATGTTTAGACACTGAATGGTTTAAGTATAGTTTTTTGATATTTCTACAGTGTTCACATAAACGTATTTTAAGACTTCTTGTAGTCATTCCTATGTATTGGAGGCCACAGGGGCACTCCAATATGTAGATTACATTTTTTGAATTACATCCAATAAAGTCATTTATTTTGTATGTTTTTTTTGTTCTATTGGATGCATATTGAATTACTTTGGATGGGACAGAGGGGTCGGTACTTTTACACATTATGCATTGTTTACATTTGAAAAAACCTTTTGCTTCAGGTAAAAAACTTTTTGTCTTAACTTCTCTAGTAAAATTGGAGGTTAAAATAGATTTGAAGTTAGGAGCTCCTCTCAATATTATGCTTGGTTTTTCAGGTATAATTTGCATAAGGGTCTCGCCTTGTCTTAATAGGTGCCAGTGTTTTTTTTATAATTTTTTGACATATCCGCTTTTATTATTAAAATTGAAATGACTGGAAGGGGCAAAGTGTCTTTAGTGCATTTGTTTTTGTATGTTAAAAGTTCATTTCTGTCTCTTTTCTTAATGGTATCAATTGTTTTGTTTAAGTCAGAAGGTGAGTAGTTTTTTTTCAATGAATTTGTGTTTTAAAAAAAATCAGCTTGTTGATTAAAATCTTCTAATTGGGAGCAATTCCTGCGGATGTGTAGAAATTGGCTTTTTGGTGTGCGTTCGAGCCAGGGTTTGTAGTGGCAGCTCGATTGTTCTATGGCTGTGTTTGAACAGACTTTAAAAAAAAATCTTTTAGTGTGTAGTGTCCCTTCTTTTATAAAAGTATTTATATTTAAAAAGTTAATAGTTTCTTTACTATATTCGTGGGTTAAGATGATACCTATGCTGTTTATATTTATAATTCCAATAAAATAAATAAGATTATCTTCAGAACCCTCCCAAATAAAAAAGATCATCTATATATCTAAAATAGGTGACCAGGTTTGCCCGCCAGTTATGATTGCCTTGTCAGCCCACACACTATTTGACAGACAGACACACACACACTCACTAACAGACACACACTCTCTCACTAACAGAACCACACTAACTTGACAGACAGACACACACACACTCACTAACAGACACACACTCTCTCACTAACAGACACACACACTAACACACTAACAGGCACACACACTAACACACTCACAATTTTTTAGAAATGTTCAAATTTCAGTCCACCCAGCCTCCCTACCTTTGGGAGTGCTGGAGTGGATTCTTCCCTGGGGTCAAGTGGGGATGGCTGCAGCTCGGCAGGCACAGCGGGCAGCCAGGTGGTGGGGTGTGGTGGGCAGACAGGTGAATAGTGGAGGAGCTATGATCTCCCTGCTCACCTGCCTTGTGCGCCTCTTAGTGATACAGGGGGTGGAGTGATGTCATATTCCGGCTCCGACATCACTGTGGGTGCGCAACGGAGCTGAGGAGGGGAGAGCTCTGGGGAGATGCCTGCCTCAGCAGATGGCCTGCCTCGGGGGGCCCTATGTTGGCCAGCCGGCCAGCTCCTGGGCCCCCCAGACTAGAGGCTGGCAAGGCATCTGTCAGAGTAATTAGGGGCGGCTTTTTTGCTGCCCCTCTGAAAGTGCCGTCCAAGGCAAATGCCTTGTCAATCTCGCACTAAATACAGTGCTGTGTTTGTCACTGAGTGTGTGTGTCTGTCACTGAGTGTGAATGTGTGTTTGTTAGTGAGTGTGAATGTGTGTCTGTCAGTGTGTGTGTATCTGTCACTGAGAGTGTGTGTATGTGTGTTTCAGCGTGTCAGTATGTGTATGCGTGTCTGTCACTGAGAGTGAATAACTGTCAGTGAATGTGTATGTCTGTCAGTGTGTCTATCAGCTACTGTATGTGTGTCTGTCAGTGAATGTGTGTGTCTGACACTGAGTGTATACACGTCTGTCAGTGAGTGTGTATGTGTGTTTGTCAGTGTGTATCTGTCAGTGAGTGCGCATCTGTCAGTGAATGTGTATGCATTTCTGTCAGTGAGTGTGCATGTGTGTCTTGTCAGTGAGTGTGTATGTATCTGTTGGTGAATGCGTGTCTGTCAGTGTATATGTGTGTATGTCTATGAATGTGTATGTTTCACTGAAAGTGTGTGTTGGTTAAACAGTGTGTGTGACAATGACTGTGTATCTGTAAGTGAGTGTATGTCAGTGCATGCATCAGTGAGGGCGTGTGTCTGTCAGGAAGAGAAATTTGGAAGGGGGGTGCCCAGATTTTGTCATGCCTAGGGCAGCACAAAACCAGAATACACCACTGGCTGAAACATTTCTCTCTGTGTGGAGCTTCCAGATCTTCTTTTGTTACCCTTCCTTTATACCTGATCTTTCCTCCCTCATACCTTTGTGATTATGACATTGTCCAATGGATGTCCTCACATTTTCTTCAAATTTAGTCAGGAAAAATTAGGTTATCTTCTTCCCTGCACCCTCTTCTACACATCCCTTTTCAGACCACACTCTTTCAGTCATCTTTGACTTTGAAAAACACCTAGCAACTGTCACTTCTGTGTGTTTTCACCTGCTTAATATTCAGAAAATCTTGTTTTCTGCAAAACTCCTTAATCACTCCCTCATGTTTACCAACCTTGATTATTGTAACTCCCTTCTACTTTGTTTTCCGCAACACTTTATTACTCCCAAAAATATCCGAAATGCCGCGTACTCCATAACATGCTCTTTGAAAGCATAGCTGGCTTCTGGTACGCTATTGATCTCTCTTCAAATGTCTTACCCTCGTGTTCAAAGCCCCCCATAACCTTCCTCATGCCTACCTCTCCATGCTCATAATAAGCAGGGGTGGATTTTCTATAGGGCTAATGGAGCTGAAGCTCCAGGTGTATGCCCATGGAACAGGCCCATTGATTTAAAAAAAAGAAAAATACATTTTTATTTTTATTTTTTTACTACTCTTCACATGTTCTTGCTGCATGCAATTAAGTATTGGCATGACAATAAAATGCAAAGTGCAAATGCTCTTGCTGCTTCAGTCTCTCTCCAGTATGACATGTCCCCTTAATTCTGCACTCACTACAAGTGAGTGCTGGGGACATTAGGGTCTTATCCCCAGAAAGCGTAAAGCATCATTAAATGCATTAGCATCAAGTTCAGGATGCTGAAACAATGCTGTCTCCATAGTCCATCCTAAGATGGCTGGCATGTATGATTGGCTGGCAACCTGACGTGCATTTACATTAGGCTGTCCTCCAATTCTTTGGGCAGACCTGCCCCCTTTTAGGTGGGTCCACACATTTGTTTCACGTCACTGGCCCAGCTCCTTTTACCACGCTCACTGACATCCTACTTCACAGGATACTGATTTGGGGGATATCTGTTGGTTAATAGATGAAAGAGAGAGATTAACATGGGTCTGTGTATTCTTATAAATGAATACGTTTCCTCCAGCACCCCCTCCACCAGATACATGATACTTGGGAGGTATGACTGTTTTAGTGTTTTCTCTCAATAAGATTTTGTATTAAGGCCCATTGTAATAGTCAGCACCAGGCCCAATGGGCTCTTAATCCAATCATGATGTCATAATCAGATGCACTTTATAATGTCAACAGATGCACCTCATGATGTCATAATAAAAACTTTATGATGGCAAATTGAGATGCAATTTATGATGTCATAATCGGATGATGTTTATGACTTTATAATGCCAAAATAAGGTGTGCTTTATGCTGTCACAATGACATGTACTTAATAGTGTCACAAAGAAGGTAACTTTATGATGTCATATTTAAAAGTACTTGTTTAATGAGAAAAACATGATATCATGAGATGCACTTTAAGGTATCATAATTAAATGCACTTTATGATGTCATAATAAGATACACGTTATGATAAAATAGTGAGGGTACTTGATGATATAATTAGATACACTTAATGTTGTATGATGAAAAAAATAAATCAACTTTCTGATATCATAATGAGATGTTTTTAGTTACTTTAAAATAAGGTGTTATTTGAATCCAAGTACAGAGTTGGTATCTTCATGTCTCCTCTAGAGATCCTGATAACATAGAAGTATTTTTTTACGTGTATAGGCCAATTTACTAACATACTGCTAAAACTCGCTGTTGGTAGCCCTGATTACAAAATTAATAATTATGTTATAGACACTGTCCCGGGTACACTCCTGTGACCTAAGGAACGACTTTTTAAGGAGAGTGAATGTTTACTTTGTTCCTATATGTAGAAAAATGTAGCTAGACTTATCGTAAGATAATATTATAATCTGCATTTCACGAGCAGCAGGGTAAATTCAGATACATGTAAATATGTATGCATTCTATTTAACACCACCAAACAATGGCTGAATTATGTAACACTTGCTGTGAATTAAATTCCATTGCTTTAACGGGAGGCTATGCTCAGCAGAATAAACAAAGTCTAAAAACAGCAGTGATGTTTTGAAAAGCTCTTCTTTGTGTATTTATAATCTGAAACATTGAACCGCTTTGGATAAACACTAGATCCGCGCTAAAGTGGATTATTACCATATGTAAAGTGAATGCGGGGAAACACTTAAAAACTGTTTTCACAATTGTTTTCAAAGTTAAATATATATACTGCCAGCAGGTATCTATTAACACCAACACCAATACAGCTGATGAGATAATGTCAGACACTTCTCATCACCTATCATGTAACCTCCACTTTTAATTGTTTTGTAGTAACTAAGTATACTTGTTTTAGAGCCAGACTGGTGTAAAGTAAGCAAAAGGGCTTGGAAGATGACTCAGGTATATTGGATTATTTGCTTACTACTACAAAATAGGCATGAATATGGAGAGGCTTTAGATTTAAAGGCATAAAAACAATAAGGGAAGGTGTAAAACCTATTAAATACTAAACCCCTTTAGAAAATGGTGCTGGGATTAGCTTTATACAATATTGTCCATACGTGCAATACTATGAAAGATTACATGATATAGATCTGTTAGGTTTCATTGCTAAGCAGATAACTGTAATGAATTTCAAGCTGAATTGTAAAATGTAGTCTACAGTTATGATACAAAAAGAGAAGTCCTGCGCGCACTCCCATCACAACTGGGCAGGCAGCAATGTCTACAGTACACATCAGCCCCAATATATACATAGTAAAAACCAAAGAAAAGAAAACGTTACCTGCACTCTCTCCTCAATCCCTATGTATATTTAGACAAATGGAGGTCATTTAGTTACTCCAATGGCCATTGGAGGGATGCCCGCCTACCAACGTCAAGGCAGACCCCCCTAAGTGGGTCCTAACACTGACCCTTCAGCCTGCTTCTTTGAGCTTCTGGCAAAGATATCTCTAATGAGACAGAGAGGGGTATTTTTTATATACACCCCTATATACTTATTAACCCTTAATAGGGAACACATGGGATGGGCGGCAGCATTGTAACAAGGTTCTTTAGTTATGACTATTGAGTTGGAGAAATTATTTTCTTTATCAGCTACTACTGCCTACATTTCCAAATCTGTTTTCAATGTTCTACAATTTGATGTTTGGTGAATAAAGCCTTGTTCCCCTGTGCAGGTGAATATACCTACAGTGCTTTCCAAGTGGACACTCGTTAACCCCAGAGCTCCTAAACTTGCTGACATTGCTTTAGAGGTTAACTGGCTGACCCCCTTTCCCTTTCAAGAGAAAGCTGAACCTTTATGAATTAATTTAGGAATAGCCACAGACAGTCAAGCTGACAGCTAGATGTGCTTACTGATTCACTTTGCTTGAACATTCGTTCAGGCAAAAGTAAAAACTTTCATAAGGATGCATTCGTCATTGAGAAGCTTTCTTTTGGGCAATCAGTTGAACTCAGATCATTTTTTTTTTTTGCTCAACAGAAGTTTGGAAGTGGGATGTAACACCAGACAGAACAAGAACAGTAACAGATCTATAAATGCTTTGCTAATTATTGGCCTGAAGACAATACTAAGCTCAACAGGTAGACAGAATGGCATTCTGTTCATCACTTCCTCTTACAAAATAGCTTTTATTCACATGAAATAAATATAAAAAAATAAAATAATGGAGAGATTTCTGTTTATGGTAAGGTTTTGTCCTTAAATGCATAAAATGTGACTTTGTGACTTGCACCTGTGACTTTAGAAAAAACAATGGCTTCTTTAGATGTAAATTTGTTAAAGTACCATTTAGCATTTAAAATAGTGTATTGATTTGAAAAATCGTATCCATTTTTATGTTGCAGTTTTTTCTGATGGTGGCAATGATGCTGATATTTTGACTCCTACTGTGCAAACAAATGCACAGTTCTATATTAATATGGGAGATGTCAAAAAACAACCTCTACTTAGAACTGCGATCATTTTCATCTAGTATTGATCATCTGGATAAAATTTGGTGTTTAGTGAATAACCCTGTTAATGAGATACATTTTATGATTTCATAATGAGGTGCACTTTATGATGTCGTTATAAAAATACTTGATGTCAAAATGAGGGGCACATTATAATTTTATAATTCGATAGACTTCATGGAGTAAAGATGAAAAGAACAAACAATAAGTCGCAAGAGTGCACTGAGGACGGACAGCAGCTGAAATAGCCTGCCCTTCGGTGGGTCACCGGTCAGAACTCAAGCTGGTTTTAGCTCATCTTGTGCCATTACAGAGAGAACATCTCTGAAGCATATCAGACTGGTCCCGCCCATACGGGCAGTCCAGATCCGAAATGCCAGCAAGTTCCCTCTGCACGAGAGATACAGCAACCCCAGACGATTGTTTCAACCTTGTTAGGCATCATCAGTGAGGCATAGCTGATATCTCTCTAGGCACCGCGAGCAAGGGGTCCACGTCTGGATTACCCTTTAAAATTGTGGAGAGCAAAAAACAAGTTGCAAGAGTGCACTGAGGACTAGTGATGTACCGAACTGTCCGCCGGCGAACAGTTCCCGGCGAAATTAGCGTGTTCGCGTTCGCCACGGCGGGCGGACACATGCGCAGTTCGATCCGCCCCCTATTCGTCATCATTGGGCAAACTTTGACCCTGTGCCTCTCGGTCAGCAGACACATTCCAGCCAATCAGCAGCACTCCCTCCCTTCCACACCCTCCAACCTCCCTCCCAGCATCCATTTTCGATTCATTCGGAAGATGCATGCTTAGTGAGAGGAGGGAAAGTTTAGCTGCTGCTGATTAGATAGGGAAATTGATAGCTAGGCTAGGGTATTCAGTGTCCACTACAATCCTGAAGGACTCATCTGATCTCTGCTGTAAGGACAGCACCCCAAAAAGCCCTTTTTAGGGCTATAACATCAGGCTGCTTTTTTTTTTTTTTCCTGTGTAATGTAATTGCAGGTGCCTGCCTGCCAGCTTCTGTGTGAGGTTCACATTGGATACTGTGCCTACTTGCCCAGTGCCACCACTCATATCTGTTTTAACAATAGGTTAAGCTTTACATTTAAAATAAATATTTTTTTTTCACTGTAATAGAAGAGCAGTTGCCTGCCTGCCAGCTTCTGTGTGAGGTTCACATTGGATACTGTGCCCACTTGCCCAGTGCCACCACTCATATCTGTTTTAACAATTGGTTAAGCTTTAGATTTAAAAGAAATATTTTTTTTTCACTGTAATAGAAGAGCAGTTGCCTGCCTGCCAGCTTCTGTGTCAGGTTGGATGCCTTGCCCATTTGCACAGTCAGTGCCACCACTCATATCTGTTTTAACAATAGCTTAAGCTTTAGATTTTAAAGAAATCATTTTTTTTCACTGTAATAGAAGATCAGTTAGTTGTCTGCAAGCATCTGGGTGTCAGGCCTACTTCAGCGTGTGCTCTGCAGACCTGTGCCAGCGTGCTTTGACAGTTGCCAATCATATCTGGTGTCTCTTTAGCAAGCTTTTACAAAGAAAAAAAGGTTTCCAGTGTAAGCTAATAGCAGACAGTCAGTGTCCTTCAAGCGGCTCTGTCAGGCCTTCCTTCAGCGTGTGCCCTGCACAACCCTGCCAGCGTACTTTGACAGTTGCCACTCATATCTGGTGTCTCTATAGCGTGCTTTTACAACCAAAATTTTGTTTCCACTGTAATAGAAGAGCAATTGCCTGCCTGCCAGCTTCTGTGTGAGGTTCACATTGGATACTGTGCCTACTTGCCCAGTGCCACCACTCATATCTGTTTTAACAATTGGTTAAGCTTTACATTTAAAATAAATATTTTTTTTTCACTGTAATAGAAGAGCAGTTAGTTGTCTGCAAGCGTCTGGGTGTCAGGCCTACTTCAGCGTGTGCTCTGCAGACCTGTGCCAGCGTGCTTTGACAGTTGCCACTCATATCTTGTGTCTCTATAGCGTGCTTTTACAACCAAAATTTTGTTTCCACTGTAATAGAAGAGCAGTTGCCTGCCTGCCAGCTTCTGTGTGAGGTTCACATTGGATACTGTGCCTACTTGCCCAGTGCCACCACTCATATCTGTTTTAACAATTGGTTAAGCTTTACATTTAAAATAAATATTTTTTTTTCACTGTAATAGAAGAGCAGTTAGTTGTCTGCAAGCGTCTGGGTGTCAGGCCTACTTCAGCGTGTGCTCTGCAGACCTGTGCCAGCGTGCTTTGACAGTTGCCACTCATATCTTGTGTCTCTATAGCGTGCTTTTACAACCAAAATTTTGTTTCCACTGTAATAGAAGAGCAGTTGCTTGCCTGCCAGCTTCTGTGTGAGGTTCACATTGGATACTGTGCCTACTTGCCCAGTGCCACCACTCATATCTGTTTTAACAATTGGTTAAGCTTTACATTTAAAATAAATATTTTTTTTTCACTGTAATAGAAGAGCAGTTAGTTGTCTGCAAGCGTCTGGGTGTCAGGCCTACTTCAGCGTGTGCTCTGCAGACCTGTGCCAGCGTGCTTTGACAGTTGCCACTCATATCTTGTGTCTCTATAGCGTGCTTTTACAACCAAAATTTTGTTTCCACTGTAATAGAAGAGCAGTTGCCTGCCTGCCAGCTTCTGTGTGAGGTTCACATTGGATACTGTGCCTACTTGCCCAGTGCCACCACTCATATCTGTTTTAACAATTGGTTAAGCTTTACATTTAAAATAAATATTTTTTTTCACTGTAATAGAAGAGCAGTTAGTTGTCTGCAAGCGTCTGGGTGTCAGGCCTACTTCAGCGTGTGCTCTGCAGACCTGTGCCAGCGTGCTTTGACAGTTGCCACTCATATCTTGTGTCTCTATAGCGTGCTTTTACAACCAAAATTTTGTTTCCACTGTAATAGAAGAGCAGTTGCCTGCCTGCCAGCTTCTGTGTGAGGTTCACATTGGATACTGTGCCTACTTGCCCAGTGCCACCACTCATATCTGTTTTAACAATTGGTTAAGCTTTACATTTAAAATAAATATTTTTTTTTCACTGTAATAGAAGAGCAGTTAGTTGTCTGCAAGCGTCTGGGTGTCAGGCCTACTTCAGCGTGTGCTCTGCAGACCTGTGCCAGCGTGCTTTGACAGTTGCCACTCATATCTTGTGTCTCTATAGCGTGCTTTTACAACCAAAATTTTGTTTCCACTGTAATAGAAGAGCAGTTGCCTGCCTGCCAGCTTCTGTGTGAGGTTCACATTGGATACTGTGCCTACTTGCCCAGTGCCACCACTCATATCTGCTTTAACAATTGGTTAAGCTTTACATTTAAAATAAATATATTTTTTTCACTGTAATAGAAGAGCAGTTTCCTGCCTGCCAGCTTCTGTGTGAGGTTCACATTGGATACTGTGCCCACTTGCCCAGTGCCACCACTCATATCTGTTTTAACAATAGCTTAAGCTTTAGATTTTAAAGAAATCATTTTTTTTCACTGTAATAGAAGATCAGTTAGTTGTCTGCAAGCGTCTGGGTGTCAGGCCTACTTCAGCGTGTGCTCTGTAGACCTGTTCCAGCGTGCTTTGACAGTTGCCAATCATATTTGGTGTCTCTATAGCGTGCTTTTAAAACCAAAATTTGTTTTTCACTGTTATAGATTGAATAGCAGTTACTTGTCTTCAAGCGGGTGTCTCAGGCCTACAGTGTGTGCTCTGCAGAACTGTTCCAGTGCACATTGCCAATCATATCTGGTGTCTCTATAGCGTGCTTTTAAAACCAAAATTAGTTTTTCACTGTTATAGATTGAATAGCAGTTACTTGTCTTCAAGCGGGTGTCTCAGGCCTACAGTGTGTGCTCTGCAGAACTGTTCCAGTGCACATTGCCAATCATATCTGGTGTCTCTATAGCGTGCTTTTAAAACCAAAATTTGTTTTTCACTGTTATAGATTGAATAGCAGTTACTTGTCTTCAAGCGGGTGTCTCAGGCCTACAGTGTGTGCTCTGCAGAACTGTTCCAGTGCACATTGCCAATTTACGTTGCACTCATTAGAACCAAACACTGTGGGGTGATTTCACCAAGGACCACACGACGGAACAGGATCTGATTTTTAGGGTCCTTCAAATTGAAAAGGAGGATCCGGTATTTATTCTTATATCTGCTGTCAGTACACAGGAAAAGTTTAAATATTTCTTGTTCTACGTTCTCTGCAACTCCACGCACCGACTCATCCAATACGTGAAGATCTGGGGTTTCTCTGACTCTCCTCAGTAGTGTATCAAACAGAGTCTGCACTGTGGTAACACGGACATCTTCAGGACATAACTCAACTATTTGCAGATAGGCAGTCTGCAGCTTCTCTTTTTCACCTGTTCTCTTCTTTCTCTTATGCGTATTCTTGTCTATATGCAGGTGGTCTCTTGCCTTTCTTTTAACCAATTCGTTCCTTCCATATGGTTTGAAAAGATCTCTGGCATCATTACTTTCAACGCAAATAACGTCATCATAGTTAGTCTCCTCGTTATTCACCGGGAAGAGAGTGTTTGCACTGACTACCCACAGCATGCTCTTGCCATTGCCTACTCCACCTTCAACGACAGGGTGCAAGTCCCAAGGAGAAGGATCATTCACTTTATTATCTGTCTTTATTTCACAAGTAGTGCCTGGAACATCCTCATGGGTCACAAGATGTAAATCTGGACTAATGTCAACCCCAGGGTCTGGAAAATCATCAATTTGAAATTTTTCGAATAATCCCAGTGGGCTGCCACATTCTTCCACCTCTGATGGTATTAAAGTTTGCAGAGATTCACTATGGGGTGGTGTCAAGCATTTTGGAGAACAATTAAGCATCTCCATCCCAATACGATTCAGATGTCCTATCAGCTCTTCCACCCTATGCGATACTATGGGCAGGCTACCCGTGACGTCATTACTCACGGCCCTATTTCACGCGGACACTCTGTGTCAGTGTGTATCATGGTCTCTGTGGACAGGGAACAGTCTCTATTCTGCTCTGTGTCAGTGTGTATCATGGTCTCTGTGGACAGGGAACAGTCTCTATTCTGCTCTGTGTCAGTGTGTATCAGGGGTTTTGAGGACAGGTGTCAATCCATATCTGCCAAGTGACCCTATGTAGGGGGTACAGTCCCTATTCTGCTCTGTGTCAGTGTGTATCATGGTCTCTGTGGACGGTGAACAGTCTCTATTCTGCTCTGTGTCAGTGTGTATCATGGTCTCTGTGGACAGGGAACAGTCTCTATTCTGCTCTGTGTCAGTGTGTATCAGGGGTTTTGAGGACAGGTGTCAATCCATATCTGCCAAGTGGCCCTATGTAGGGGGAACAGTCCCTATTCTGCTCTGTGTCAGTGTGTATCAGGGGTTTTGAGGACAGGTGTCAATCCATATCTGCCAAGTGACCTTATGTAGGGGGAACAGTCCCTATTCTGCTCTGTGTCAGTGTGTATCATGGTCTCTGTGGACAGGGAACAGTCTCTATTCTGCTCTGTGTCAGTGTGTATCAGGGGTTTTGAGGACAGGTGTCAATCCATATCTGCCAAGTGACCCTATGTAGGGGGAACAGTCCCTATTCTGCTCTGTGTCAGTGTGTATCAGGGGTTTTGAGGACAGGTGTCAATCCATATCTGCCAAGTGACCCTATGTAGGGTGAACAGTCCCTATTCTGCTCTGTGTCAGTGTGTATCATGGTCTCTGTGGACAGGGAACAGTCTCTATTCTGCTCTGTGTCAGTGTGTATCAGGGGTTTTGAGGACAGGTGTCAATCCATATCTGCCAAGTGACCCTATGTAGGGGGTACAGTCCCTATTCTGCTCTGTGTCAGTGTGTATCATGGTCTCTGTGGACAGTGAACAGTCTCTATTCTGCTCTGTGTTAGTGTGTATCATGGTCTCTGTGGACAGGGAACAGTCTCTATTCTGCTCTGTGTCAGTGTGTATCAGGGTTTTTGAGGACAGGTGTCAATCCATATCTGCCAAGTGACCCTATGTAGGGGGAACAGTCCCTATTCTGCTCTGTGTCAGTGTGTATCATGGTCTCTGTGGACGGTGAACAGTCTCTATTCTGCTCTGTGTCAGTGTGTATCATGGTCTCTGTGGACAGGGAACAGTCTCTATTCTGCTCTGTGTCAGTGTGTATCAGGGGTTTTGAGGACAGGTGTCAATCCATATCTGCCAAGTGACCCTATGTAGGGGGAACAGTCCCTATTCTGCTCTGTGTCAGTGTGTATCAGGGGTTTTGAGGACAGGTGTCAATCCATATCTGCCAAGTGACCCTATGTAGGGGGAACAGTCCCTATTCTGCTCTGTGTCAGTGTGTATCAGGGGTTTTGAGGACAGGTGTCAATCCATATCTGCCAAGTGACCCTATGTAGGGGGAACAGTCTCTATTCTGCTCTGTGTCAGTGTGTATCAGGGCTGGGCTTTGAGGACAGGTGTCAATGTTAGGTGATTTCTGCCCTTTATGGATTAAAAGCAGACTCTGCATCAACTGTGCAATTTTCCATGGGAGTTTTGCCATGGATCCCCCTCTGGCATGCCACAGTCCAGGTGTTAGTCCCCTTGAAACAACTTTTCCATCACTATTGTGGCCAGAAAGAGTCCCTGTTGTTTTTAAAATTCGCCTGCCCATTGAAGTCAATGGCGGTTCGCGCGGTTCGCCGGTTCGCGAACATTTGCGGAAGTTTCGCAAAATTCCGGGTTCGCGACAACACTACTGAGGACGGACAGCAGCTGAAATAGCCTGCCCTTCGGTGGGTCCCGGCTCAGAACTCAAGCTGGTTTTAGCTCATCTTGTGCCATTACAGAGAGAACATCTCTGAAGCATATCAGACTGGTCCCGCCCATACGGGCAGTCCAGATCCGAAATGCCAGCAAGTTCCCTCTGCACGAGAGATACAGCAACCCCAGACGATTGTTTCAACCTTGTTAGGCATCATCAGTGAGGCATAGCTGATATCTCTCTAGGCACCGTGAGCAAGGGGTCCACGTCTGGATTACCCGTTAAAATTGTGGAGAGCAAAAAATAAGTCGCAAGAGTGCACTGAGGAAGGACTGCAGCTGAAATAGCCTGACCTTCGGTGGGTCCTCGCTCAGAACTCAAGCTGGTTTAGCTCATCTTGTGCCATTACAGAGAGAACATCTCTGCAGCAAATCAGACTGGTCCCGCCCATACGACCCATTTTTTTGCTCTCCACAAGTTTAAAGGGATAATCCAGACGTGGACCCCTTGCTCACGGTGCCTAGAGAGATTTCAGCTATGCCTCACTGATGATGCCTAACAAGGCTGAAACGATCGTCTGGGGTTGCTGTATCTCTCGTGCAGAGAGAACTTGCTGGCATTTCGGATCTGGACTGCCCGTATGGGTGGTACCAGTCTGATATGTTTCAGAGATGTTCTCTCTGTAATCGCACAAGATGAGCAAAAACCAGCTTGAGACCTGAGCGGGGACCCACCGAAGGGCAGGCTATTTCAGCTGCTACCCGTTCTCAGTATACTCTTGCGACCCATTTTTTTGCTCTCCACAAGTTTAAAGGGATAATCCAGACGTGGACCCTTTGCTCACGGTGCCTAGGGAGATTTCAGCTATGCCTCACTGATGATGCCTAACAAGGCTGAAATGATCGTCTGGGGTTGCTGTATCTCTCGTGCAGAGAGAACTTGCTTGCATTTCGGATCTGGACTGCCTGTATGGGTGGGACCAGTCTGATATGTTTCAGAGATGTTCTCTCTGTAATGGCACAAGATGAGCAAAAACCAGCTTGAGACCTGAGCGGGGACCCACTGAAGGGCAGGCTATTTCAGCTGCTGCCCGTTCTCAGTATACTCTTGCAACCCATTTTTTTGCTCTCCAGTAAAGATGAAAAGCACATTAAGAAGTATTTTATGGTGTTATAATGAGGCGAACATTATGTTATAAAGTGATATGATTTATGATTACATAACACATTTTAACCTCGCACTTAAAAGTAATTGATGATATAATGAGATACACTTTATGACATGGTTTCTGATGTACTAATACTCTTTATGATTTTTAGAAGAAATGTACTTTAGGGTATCATAAGGAAGTGTACTCTGTGATGTCATAAGAAGGAGCATTTTATGTTTACATAATTAAGTGTACTTTTATGTCATAATGACTGGTACCGTATAATAAAATAACGACATGCACAATATGACAGAATTAAGTTAGTTTGTCATTTTTAAATGCACTTGATGGTGACATGGTTATATGATGTCATAATGAGATGCACATTATAATGCATAATGACAATTGCTTAATCCCCTTGACAGTCTCGGGGTGGGACAGGGCAGAGTGCAGTCACTGTATATAAAGTTATCTTTATTATTTTTGTTGTCTAAGGGGGGCACCTACATGGTTAATGTTAAACACCAAACAATACAACTTTAGAGCATTATGGGAGATGTAGTCTATTACATCTGGAGTGCCAAAGGTTGTCTACTCCAGTAGCAATGATTTTTAATTCCTGAGTCTGGACCCAAAATAGGTGCCCCATGCTAATTTCAGTTGGTCCCCATTTGTTGGCACAAGGAAATAATATTTGTCAGACCTCCGACAACTACTCACAACAGATAGTTTACTGCAGCAGCATTGCCTTTTGATGAACTGGAGGCTCCTTTGATATTGGAAAAACACCACTTAATTGTGTTATATATTAGAATCCTGAGTCTCTGAAGAATGGGTCTCCCTGCTCATGTCATTTGCAGATTTGTCTCCCACAGGTTTAGATAATAAGGCAAAGCAGCATGAACCATTATTGTTATCAAAATTAGAGCCAGGGTCCACATATCACATCATAATACTAGGTAATATCCTGGTGGGCAGAGAAGTCTGACTCTGGTCACTGCAACTAGGCAGCCTAATTTTCATTGTGCTGTTTTTTTCCCGTTTTTTTTCTTCTCTTTTTTTTCAATCCCCCAGATCATCTTCTGTCCGGAAGAATAAACATGGGTTCTGGGAGGTGATGTCTGAGCTTGGGAAGAGGGAGCCAAGGTAGCCTGCACTCAATAATTAACCACGGAGGAGCACTGTAAATGCTCCCTTGTGGTTATTTGTTTATTAATTGCCAGACAGATATTATAAGTCCATCACATCACTGTCTTAAGTGTAGAGGAGTGAATGAACAGACTACCTGTCCTTTCTGTTCCTTCATCTCTAGGTCCAATAAGTAAGGTTCTGACTCTGCTTTATAACGACTTAAGGATGAACCAAATCAAAACATTGAATTGGAACTATAGGTTTGTTTCACTGTAATTTAAGGGTTTCTCTTGAAGAGCCCCATACATATTATATATCATATTACTAAAGATCAGAAAGGGCTTCAATTTAACCCTGCTCTAACCAAAAATGCAGAGTGTTTTATTATTTTTTCTTTTTTACAATTAACGATATGTCATTGTTTATTATAAACTAAGATATATAAACAATACATATCATTTATTACACTATATTATAAGTGTTTTTTAAAGTCATGTTTTATCCTACTTCTAGAAACATCTTACAAATGAGATTATATCTTAAAGTGCGTTATAATATACCTTCATTCTTACTGATCCATGCAACATTTATACCTCGGACGGATTACAATGTTATATGATTTTTACTATCATGCCATCTATACCATACTTTATCATATAATTTCTAATTAGAACACTTGTATATATAATAACCTCTTTCCATCTGTGATTGATATTCTTGTTGATTAAGAACCTTGCACCCATTACATTTTTCATTACTTTTTCAATTTCTAATAATTTAAAATTACATACAAACACATATAACTAAATTTCCTAGCCATACATTGCAGCATCGAATATGGGTAAGCTGCTCCTCCCAGCTGTCAGGACAGGCATAATTAAACAATTAACTTCCCAATAATAGTCCCCTCTCCTCTAGACCCCTCTGTCTTTTTTTCCTGTATCAGTTGACAGACAGGGATTTGAGAGCCCTTTAAACAAAAGTCTTCTTTCTGGGTTCACTACCATGTTTAAAATGATTCTTCCAGGGGGAGTTCAGCCTCTCTCCTCCTGAAGAAGCCAGTAAACAGACTGCACTGGCAGCACTAACTGGTTTGAGTCTCTTTTCAGCAAAAGAGACTCCACCGTTGGACTGAACTACCAGTGATGTGAACTCCGGCATCGCGTCCTCGATTCCGAGATGGCGGCCGCAATCTTTTCATTGACCGCGGGACTCGCGTGCATGAGCGGTAATTTCTAATAGCCGCGCGGGAGTCCCCTAGTGGTATAAAAGTACACTGTGGCTAGGTATTGCCCGGGAAATTTTACAATTAAAGCGTTGGTGTAAGTGTAGGCTGCCTTTGCTTCCTGCGTTCGTCTCCAAGGTTAGTTATGCTTCAAAATTTGCTAATGTTTTCTTAGAAATATTTAAATATTTCTTTGAAATTATTCTAATTTTGTACCCTTATTTAAATTAGATGGATTCTTATCCCACCTCCCTTAGAAGTGTATCTAGAAGAAAAAGGTGAGTCCAGTTCATGAGGCTGCAAAAAGACTGGAAGTATTAACATATGGCCTTGTGTTTTCAGCCCTAGAACCTCTCAGGATTCATCTCCAAGAAAGAGGACACAGAAAACCAATCGCTGCATGGGCTGCCGGTTAAAAAACCCCAGAGGGGAAGAACCTGTGCTCCCAATGTATGAAAGAAGTAGTGGAGAGACAAACTAAAAGAAGCTCACCCCAAACGGAATTAAAATAAATGGATTTCTGATGCCATCTCTGAAGGGGCAACCAAACGGTAAAGAGAAGCTTCTGTCTCTTCGGGATCTAGCCTGGAGCTAAATGATCCATATTCAGAAGATGAGGAGTACTATGAATACTGGAACAAATCTCTAGACTCCAGGAAGGTGGACAAACTAATTTATTTGGTTAGAAGCACCTTAATCCAGAAGATAGCCAGGAAATATGAGCTTCAGATGTCTTCTTCAAAGATTTGATATCTGTCAGACCTACTTTTCTGCTACATTCTACAATAAAAGAATTGATCCATTCTGAATGGTCCAAACAAAAAAAAAAAGACTCGCTTTGCAAGCGAAAGTGAAAAGAATGTACCCATTTGCATCAGAGGAAGTAAAGCATTGCAAAACCATTCAAAAAATTGACACTGATGTGATCCGGTTAGCAAAGAAGATCATACTTCCCATTGATAGCATAGCATACCTGAAAGAACCAATAGAAAAGCCTTGCATTGTCAGTAGCGGCTAAGAGAGCGCTGTGGCTCCATTCCCGGGGAGCAGACTACATATCCAAAGCCAGCCTTTGTGCATTACCTTTCCAAGGGGAAAGGTTATTCGGTAAAGTCTTGGATGATGCCATGTGGTAGAAAGCCTTTCTACGACAGTCAAACAGAAGACCCTACAGGGACAAGATTAACAAGGATAGGTCATTTTGAGACAGTAGGTCATACAAGCCTGGAAAGGGAATATGGTAAATCCCAGTGGAGATTTCAATCTTCTTCTTCCAATAGAGTATCCAGAGGTAGAGAACCTGCCAGAACACAAAATATTTATGAAGGTCAGGACGCCCAGACTGGAATAGTGGGGAGCCGTCTGAAACAGTTCTTTCCGGTATGGGCAACATCCATCGAAGACAAATGGGTCCTGAGTATAATCGAAGATGGCTCCAAACTAGAATTAGAAGAATTCCCAATAAATTTTATATTTCATCGATCAAAGGTGTCAGCAGGTGTAAAAAGGAAGGAAATGGAGAACTGCCTTGAGCAGTTGATCGCACAAGTCCCTCAAATAGAGGAATGCAGGGGATTCTATTCGAATATATTTTTAGCTCCCAAACGGGAAATGAAGACTTATTTTGGACCTAAAAAGAATCAATTTATATCTCAAAAACATGTTTTTCAAGATGGAGTCCATAGCTTCCATAAAACAGGCCATCCATCAGGGCAACTGGCTAACATCAATAGACCTGAAAGATGCGTACTACCAGATCCCAATACATCAATCCGATTAGAAGTTCCTGAGATTCTGGATATCGGGAAAACACTTTCAGTTCCAGGGCATACCATTTGGTCTGAGTTTGGCACCAAGAACATTCTCGAAGGTTCTCATCACAGTTATTGCAACTGAGGAAGAGAGGGATCCAACTATTCCACTGCTTGAAGGATATCCTGGTAGTAGCATATGAATACCATACAGCAGTCCATCAGACAAAAGAGGTGATCTCTACTCTGCAAGAATTTGGGTGGCTTACAAACAGAAACAAGAGCAACCTCATTCCATCCAGACACATAGTTTTCCTTGGAGCAAGTATAAACACAGAAGCTTCAACAATTGCTCTATCCCAAGATCGTATAGCTTGGATCAAGAACAAGATATTGGAACTACTCCCAAGAACAAGAGTTCGAGCAAATTAATTATATGAGTTACTTGGATCCCTCACGTCGACCGTCTGGTCAGATGGGCACATTAGAAAACAAGACAGGCCCAGATGAACTTCCTCAGACAGATTAACAAGTCAGCAATGAACTGGGATCAATGGATCATAATTCCCCAAGTCCTAAAGTTTCAACTGAGATGGTGGATATAGGAATCCAATTTAAACAAGGGGTTTCCCCTGGAAAATCCCCAATGGGAAGTGATTATAACAGTATGCAAGTACAAGGGGATGGGGATCTCATTACAAGAACCTTGTCACGCAAGGAGTATGGAACAACCAGATCCGTCTTCTCTACTCCAGCATCCTGGAAATGAGGGCAGTTTTCAAGGCAATGATGTCCTTTGTCATTTACCTGAAGGGGAAGAGACTATTGATAGTACTGACAACATGGTGATTGCTGCCTACCTGAACCACCAAGGGGCACAAGGAGCTATCAGCTACTTTCTCAACTGCAACCAATTATGCAATAGTCCATAATTCACCTAAAAGACCTAAAAGCGGCATACTTACCAGGAACAGAAAATACCTTAGCAGACTTCCTAAGCAAAGCAAGTATCGAGCCAGGTGAGTGGTCTTTGAACAGGGAAGTCTTCCTACAGGTAGTGAAGACATGGGGAATCCCACAAATAGATTTGATGGCCACATCGAGAAAATCACAAACAACCAGATTCTTCTTGAGATGGAAAGACAAAAGAAACAAAAGAAGGAGATCCTGAGACACAATGTACAGGATCCACAGGTAGGATAATTCAGAGTAAACTATTACTGATAAAAACCATAAGTTTATTGAAACATCATAGACATAAACAAAAAATAATAAATATAAATAAAAAAAACACACACCCAAATTCCCAAAATGAGGAAAGAATAATAAAGCTCAAATTGCTAGGGAGGGAGAGCCAGAATATGTGGGAGAAAAAGAAAAAGAAAAAGAGAGGTAAGTTGCTATTAAATGGCAACTAAGGCACATTAGATAAATATCTAGAGGGGATAATAAGGAATAATATCTACGCTGTAATAGCATTAGTAGGACTTATGGTGCCTTTAATCCCAATTTTAGTAAAGCTTCAGGATAAGCAGAATGGATAGTAATAGGCACTAATCAACAGTTCTCAGGAAACAAGTCCCTATCATCCTGTTAAGATGCCCTATCCCAAAAGTGCGAGTTCGCGCTGGCATACATTTTTTCACAGATACCACTGATCAGCAAAGTACTGAGGAAAAATTGGAAGCAGAATTGCACGGTGATTGCAATCATCCCATCATGGCCGAGGAGACCTTCATTCCCGCTCCTGTTACAGATGAGTCAATGAAACCCAATAGTACTCTCTCTGAGATGGGACTTGCTCGTCCAAGGTCCAGCAGGGCATCCAGAACCACAGTCACTTCAGTTAGCAGCATGGTTCTTGAGAAAAACAACCTCTTGAAATCTGGACTGTTAGAGTCTGTCTCTAATACACTGCTAAAATCCAGGAAATGCTCTACGTCAGTTTCCTATTATAAAATATGGGAAAAGTTCAGCTCCTGGACAGCGGAGAAGGAAATTACTATTTAATTTCGTTCAAGAGGGTCTGGATAAAGGGCTTAGTCTAAGCACGCTGAAAGTACAAGTTTCGGCAATTTCAGCCATGACAAATGCCAGATGGGCCCTGAATCCTCTCATGATGAAGTTTTTAGAGCAGTTTTGAGGATAAAACCACCTACCAAACAGTTGGCGCTTCCTTGGGACTTGCCTCTAGTACTAAGTACCATTTGAGCCACTAGAAGAAATAGGAATTTATTTGCTCACCATGAAAACTCTATTCCTAATAGCAATTACATTAATTTCTAGATTCCACATTCAACAAGAAATTGTTCTACCTTCATTCTTTCCGAATCCAGCAAACGAGGAAGAATTAGGATGGAGTAAATTGGATGTGATGAGATGCCTAAGCGTCTACTTAAAGAGATCAAAGAATTTCAGAAAGTCAGAAAAGCTCTTTATTCTACCTTCAGTCAGTAAAAAAGGGGAAGCAGTCTCCACTGCAACATTGAGACGATGGCTATTTCTAGTGATTAAAAGGGCATATTCTACCCAAGGCTATCAAACCGCATTCAACATGGAAGCTGGCTACTTCATGGGCTTCAATGGCAGAGGTGCCCGTTGAGGATATTTGTAAGGCAGCTTCATGGACCTCTCCAATTACATTTGTCAAACACTACAAACTGGGTTTGTCTTCCTCAAACGATTCTCGCTTTGGGAAGGGTGTCCTTCCCTCAGTGGCAGGGAAAAATTAATAAATACTTTGAGTTATTTTCAGCATCAATAATGACAATATTAACTGCTTTTGGTTAAATCCCACCCTTCTTCAGAGCTTGGGTAATACCTAAATGTGATGCTGCCATGTATGGCCAGGAAAGTAGAAAATTGTGTCCAAACTTACGGTTATTTTCTTTTGCTGGCTATTATACATGGCAGCATAACGCTCCCTTCCTTCTGGATTCTTAAACTGGAGCTATTTAACAAGACTGAAGGGTCTGGAGGGGAGGGGGATATTATTGAAAAGTTAATTGTTTCATTATTCCTGTCCGGACAGCTGGGAGGTGGAGCTTACCCATATGTGCCATGTATAATAGCCAGGAAAAGAAAATAACGGTATGGATGCAATTTCCTACTTTTTCTTTTACTAGTTGGGTATTCATCTACAGGGAGTGCAGAATTATTAGGCAAGTTGTATTTTTGAGGATTAATTTTATTATTGAACAACAACCATGTTCTGTCAGGGTACCTGAGGTCTCTACCTCCGAGAGAGGTAGAGACTTAGACGTTTATCCGTCCGGACGCCATATTTCTCCTGTTCCTCGCGGTCGACCCGTTCACATAAACGCCGGCCGCGAGGGACTTACTTCCTTATGTAGCATGGTGCCCGGAGACCGATGTCATGACGCCAATCCGGAACGACCTGTCACTCAATCCGTTGGAGACCAATCAGGACTCGTCGGAGGCGTGTCTATCCTCTCTAGCCAGGGTATTTAAACATACTTCGCCCTGTTGCTCATTGCCCTGTCGTGGTTCTAGCCTGTCTAGTCACACAGTGCTCTGGTGTTTTTCAGTTATCCTTTTGGTTTCGACCCGGCTTGTTTGACTTACTCTGTTTACCTCGGTTATCCTTGACCCGGCTTGTTACTCGCTTACCTGTCCTCTCGTTCCCTCGACCTCGGCTTGTCTCTGACCATTCTCTATACTCTCTGTACGTTAGTCCGGCCATTCTAAGGTCCGGTATACGTATCCTGTACCTGTTTGTACTTTGCGTGTTGGATCCCTGACCCGATCCTGACATTACGACAGGGCCAATGGATCCTGCAGGTACAAACAGTCAGGTTTGTCCCTCTGATTCCAGGTTTGATGCCATGGAACACAGAATGGACCAAATGGCCTTAGCACTACAGGCGTTATTATCTCGTGCTAATAACCCACCAGAGGAGACGCGTACTACTCCAATTTCCTCTGTAAATTCAGGCCTAGAGGTAGCCACTGTAGGTGCCTCTTCCTGTATTACCCCACCAGTACGTTATGGTGGTTCACCGGAGAAGTGTCGTGGTTTTTTAAACCAGATCAGTATTCATTTTGAATTGCAACCTCGCTCCTATCCTACCGATAGGGCAAAGGTTGGATTTATTATCACCTTACTCATTGAGAAAGCTCTGAGATGGGCCAACCCATTATGGGAGAACGATAACCCGTTGGTATATAATTATAATGCCTTTGTAGCTGCCTTTAGAAGAACTTTTGACCCGCCTGGTAGGAAGGTCAATGCAGCCAGATTACTGTTGCGCCTGAGACAGGAGAACCGAACACTTGTGGATTATGCACTAGAGTTCAGGTCTCTGGCGGCAGAAGTCAAGTGGAATGAGTAGGCTTATATAGATGTATTTTTGAACGGGTTATCAGATGTTATCCTTGACGAAGTTGCTACTAGGGAGCTGCCTGAGAATTTAGAGGACTTAATTTCGTTCATTTCTCGCATTGATGAGCGTTTAAGAGAGAGACAGAACACTCGAGAGAGGAATCTTAGACCTACCTTTAAGTTAGCACCCGCATTTCAAAGTCCTGATTCCAATACCTCACTGTTTCCTGAACCTATGCAGATAGGCAATACTCGCCTTTCAGAGGAGGAGAAACAGTACAGGAGAAGGGAGGGATTATGTATGTATTGTGGAGTCAGAGGTCACTTGCGCCTGAATTGTCCTATTCGCTCGGGAAACGCCCGCACCTAAGTTTCTCTAGAGGACAGGCCTTGGGTGTTTCTATTTTGTCCTCTACTCATGATTATAAAACTCACAGGTTGCTGTTACCAGTTTCTTTAACGTGGGAGAAGGGAGTGCTAAAGACCATGGCCTTGATAGATTCCGGTGCTGCTGAGAATTTTATCGACCAAGCCTTTGCTACTAAACACACTATCCCATCCCAGTTAAGAAAGATACCTTTGGCCGTTGAGGCCATAGATGGTAGACCGCTACTCGAGCCTGTTATCTCGCGTGAGACTATACCTATTAACTTAACTGTTGGTATCTTACACGAGGAGAACTTATCACTTATGCTCATTTCGTCTCCTTCTGTTCCCATAGTTCTGGGGTACCCATGGTTAACGAGACATAATCCTATTATCGATTGGGAGTTAGGGGAAATACTCTCATGGGGTCAGGGTTGTCAGGAGAGGTGTCTACGCAGGGTATCCCCATTGGCTGTAATTAACACACCAGACAGTTCTACCCAGTCTAAGGGGATACAGATACCCTCTCTATACCTGGATTTAAAAGCAGTGTTCGACAAGAAGAACGCTGATACGCTACCCCCACACAGGACATTTGATTGTAAAATTAATCTATTGCCTGGTACCATGCCGCCCAGGGGTCATGTATACCCTCTATCCACTAAAGAGAATGCTGTTTTAGAGGAATATATTCAGGAGAATTTAGACAAAGGATTCATTAGGAGATCTTCCTCTCCTGCCGGGGCTGGATTTTTTTTTTGTTAAAAAGAAGGATGGTTCACTCAGACCTTGCATCGATTACCGAGGTTTGAATAAAATAACCATCAGAAATGCCTATCCTATTCCCCTGATTACCGAGCTCTTTGACCGGCTAAAGGATTCTAAAATTTTCACCAAGTTGGATCTCAGAGGGGCATATAACTTGGTGAGAATTCAGCAAGGCCACGAGTGGAAGACAGCGTTTAATACCCGCTATGGTCATTATGAGTACACGGTCATGCCCTTTGGTCTTTGCAACGCACCTGCAGTTTTTCAAGATTTGATTAACGAAGTTCTTAGGGAATTCCAACATGATTGTGTTATTGTCTACCTGGATGACATACTCATACACTCTAGAGAGATTGAGACTCACCATAGACAAGTCAGAAAGGTGTTACACAAACTTCTGCAACACGGTTTATACTGTAAGTTGGAGAAATGCAGTTTTGACCAGACCCAGATAGACTTTCTGGGATACGTGATTTCTGGGAAAGGCTTTAAGATGGATCCTTACAAACTCCAGTCTATTCTAGATTGGCCATTGCCTAAAGGACTCAAGGCTATTCAGAGGTTTATTGGGTTCTCCAATTACTATAGGCGCTTCATTAAGGGTTACTCGTCTATTATTGCGCCCATTACCAATATGACCAAACAGGGGGCGGATACTAAGACGTGGTCTACTGAAGCTCTCGTTGCTTTCAAGAATCTCAAGGAACTTTTTGCCTCTGCTCCAATTTTAGTCCATCCTGATACGACTTTGCCGTTTCTACTCAAGGTCGATGCCTCTGAGACAGGAGTAGGTGCGGTTCTGTCACAAAGGTTAGGGGTGGATAAACCACTACACCCGTGTGGTTTTTTTTCCAAGAAACTTTCTGGGTCTGAGAGCAGATATGACATCGGAGACAGGGAACTGTTAGCGGTCATTAAAGCCTTAAAGGAGTGGAGACATTTATTGGAGGGGACCTTACACCCTATTACTATTTTGACGGACCACAAAAACTTGTTCTATATTGGGGAGGCCAAGCGTCTGTCTTCTAGGCAAGCGCGTTGGTCCTTATTCCTGACTCACTTCAATTATGTGCTGACTTACAGACCTGGTTCTAAGAACTCTAAAGCCGATGCTTTATCTCGCCAATATGAACCTTCTACTATACCGGAACCGGTTCTTTCTTCTATAGTTCCGAAATGCAATATTGTTGCTAATACGAATCTCAGGATTCACTCCCCGTTACTGGCCAAGATCATTAAGCTGCAACATCTAGCACCTAAACAGACTCCTGCGGGTCGACATTTCGTTCCTCCTGCTCTTCAACTGGAACTGTTGCAGTGTCTCCATAACAGTAAGATGGCGGGACATCCTGGTATTCGCAAAACATTTGCTTTGATCTCCAAAGACTTCTGGTGGCCTGCTTTACGTAAAGATACTAAAGATTTCATCGCTGCTTGTGAGGTTTGTACTAAAACCAAACAACCCCATACACTCCCTTGTGGATTCCTGCATCCCTTAGAGGTTCCAGAGAAACCATGGTCCTGTTTGGCCATGGACTTTATTGTCGATCTACCTATCTCTAAAAAACAGACTGTTATTCTCACCGTGGTTGACAGATTCACTAAGATGGCTCACTTCATTCCTCTGCCTAAACTACCGTCTTCTCCCGAATTGGCAGAGATATTCGCTAGGGAGATTTTTCGTCTACATGGGATACCCTCCCAAATTGTATCTGACAGAGGCTCTCAATTTATTTCCCGATTTTGGAGGGTCTTCTGTTCACAACTAGGTATCAAGTTGAACTTTTCTTCTGCCTATCATCCTCAGTCTAACGGAGCTGCTGAACGTACCAACCAGAAAATTGAACAATATTTACGATGTTTTGTTTCCGAACACCAGGACGATTGGGTCGGTTTGATTACTTGGGCGGAGTTTGCACACAACAATCTCGTCTGCGATTCTACTCATTCAAGCCCCTTCTTCATGAATTATGGCTTTCATCCGTCTATTCTTCCTTCGGCTTCTCCTTCCCAGGGGGTGCCGTCGGTTGATGTTCATGTGGCCAATTTGAGGAAGTTGTGGGACCAAACTCGACAAATCCTTATGCACAACTCTATGCTGGTTAAGAAACACGCTGATAAACGTAGAAGGGCAGCTCCGGTCTTTGTTCCAGGTGATAGGGTATGGCTGAGCACAAGGAACATCCGTTTAAAAGTGCCCTCCATGAAGTTCGCTCCCCGTTATATTGGTCCTTACAGGGTACTGACTCGAATCAACCCAGTTGCGTACCGTCTAGCTCTTCCTACTACCTTACGCATCCCTAACTCGTTTCATGTTTCATTGCTGAAACCACTTATATGCAACAGATTTTCCTCCACAACAGCCCCTCCTCGCTCTGTTCAGGTGGAGGGTCAGGAGGAGTATGAGGTTAACTCTATTATTGATTCTCGAATCTCACGGGGGAAGGTTCAATATCTGGTCGATTGGAAGGGTTATGGTCCTGAAGAGAGGAGTTGGGTACCTCAAGAGGATGTCCATGCTCCTCGTCTCCGCAGGGCGTATCACTCCCGCTTCCCATCTCGTCCCGGTTCCTTCCGCCCGGTGGGCGTATCTGAGAGGGGGGGTACTGTCAGGGTACCTGAGGTCTCTACCTCCGAGAGAGGTAGAGACTTAGACGTTTATCCGTCCGGACGCCATATTTCTCCTGTTCCTCGCGGTCGACCCGTTCACATAAACGCCGGCCGCGAGGGACTTACTTCCTTATGTAGCATGGTGCCCGGAGACCGACGTCATGACGCCAATCCGGAACGACCTGTCACTCAATCCGTTGGAGACCAATCAGGACTCGTCGGAGGCGTGTCTATCCTCTCTAGCCAGGGTATTTAAACATACTTCGCCCTGTTGCTCATTGCCCTGTCGTGGTTCTAGCCTGTCTAGTCACACAGTGCTCTGGTGTTTTTCAGTTATCCTTTTGGTTTCGACCCGGCTTGTTTGACTTACTCTGTTTACCTCGGTTATCCTTGACCCGGCTTGTTACTCGCTTACCTGTCCTCTCGTTCCCTCGACCTCGGCTTGTCTCTGACCATTCTCTATACTCTCTGTACGTTAGTCCGGCCATTCTAAGGTCCGGTATACGTATCTTGTACCTGTTTGTACTTTGCGTGTTGGATCCCTGACCCGATCCTGACATGTTCTCAATGAACCCAAAAAACTCATTAATATCAAAGCTGAATATTTTTGGAAGTAGTTTTTAGTTTGTTTTTAGTTTTAGCTATTTAGGGGGATATCTGTGTGTGCAGGTGACTATTACTGTGCATAATTATTAGGCAACTTAACAAAAAACAAATATATACCCATTTCAATTATTTATTTTTACCAGTGAAACCCATATAACATCTCAACATTCACAAATATACATTTCTGACATTCAAAAACAAAACAAAAACAAATCAGTGACCAATATAGCCACCTTTCTTTGCAAGGACACTCAAAAGCCTGCCATCCATGGATTCTGTCAGTGTTTTGATCTGTTCACCATCAACATTGCGTGCAGAAGCAACCACAGCCTCCCAGACACTGTTCAGAGAGGTGTACTGTTTTCCCTCCTTGTAAATCTCACATTTGATGATGGACCACAGGTTCTCAATGGGGTTCAGATCAGGTGAACAAGGAGGCCATGTCATTAGATTTTCTTCTTTTATACCCTTTCTTGCCAGCCACGCTGTGGAGTACTTGGACGCGTGTGATGGAGCATTGTCCTGCATGAAAATCATGTTTTTCTTGAAGGATGCAGACTTCTTCCTGTACCACTGCTTGAAGAAGGTGTCTTCCAGAAACTGGCAGTAGGACTGGGAGTTGAGCTTGACTCCATCCTCAACCCGAAAAGGCCCCACAAGCTCATCTTTGATGATACCAGCCCAAACCAGTACTCCACCTCCACCTTGCTGGCGTCTGAGTCGGACTGGAGCTCTCTGCCCTTTACCAATCCAGCCACGGGCCCATCCATCTGGCCCATCAAGACTCACTCTCATTTCATCAGTCCATAAAACCTTAGAAAAATCAGTCTTGAGATATTTCTTGGCCCAGTCTTGACGTTTCAGCTTGTGTGTCTTGTTCAGTGGTGGTCGTCTTTCAGCCTTTCTTACCTTGGCCATGTCTCTGAGTATTGCACACCTTGTGCTTTTGGGCACTCCAGTGATGTTGCAGCTCTGAAATATGGCCAAACTGGTGGCAAGTGGCATCTTGGCAGCTGCACGCTTGACTTTTCTCAGTTCATGGGCAGTTATTTTGCGCCTTGGTTTTTGCGACCCTGTTGACTATTTTGAATGAAACGCTTGATTGTTCGATGATCACGCTTCAGAAGCTTTGCAATTTTAAGAGTGCTGCATCCCTCTGCAAGATATCTCACTATTTTTGACTTTTCTGAGCCTGTCAAGTCCTTCTTTTGACCCATTTTGCCAAAGGAAAGGAAGTTGCCTAATAATTATGCACACCTGATATAGGGTGTTGATGTCATTAGACCACACCCCTTCTCATTACAGAGATGCACATCACCTAATATGCTTAATTGGTAGTAGGCTTTCGAGCCTATACAGCTTGGAGTAAGACAACATGCATAAAGAGGATGATGTGGTCAAAATACTCATTTGCCTAATAATTCTGCACTCCCTGTAGATTTAATGGCTAAATCCTAGATTCAGATTTACTTTTCTCTGGAGTAATTTGGAGATAATTTTAAATACATATAACCATATGTCACTTATTCCCTCACATTACCTCCAAATATGTTTGAAAGAACCCATTTGTTTATTATGCCTCTAACAGGCAGGGTTTGAATTTTATATATATATATTAATTATGTATAGTGATGTCACGAACATAAAATTTTCGGTTCGCGAACGGCGAACGCGAACTTCCGCAAATGTTCGCGAACGGGCGAACCGGGCGAACCGCCATAGACTTCAATAGGCAGATGATTTTTAAAACCCACAGGGACTCTTTCTGGCCACAATAGTGATGGAAAAGTTGTTTCAAGGGGACTAACACCTGGACTGTGGCATGCCGGAGGGGGATCCATGGCAAAACTCCCATGGAAAATTACATAGTTGATGCAGAGTCTGGTTTTAATCCATAAAGGGCATAAATCACCTAACATTCCTAAATTGTTTGGAATAACGTGCTTTAAAACATCAGGTATTGATACCGGAGAAACTGACGGAAGCGAAGCACAGAGAGATGGACACAGGTTTCTTCAGGAAGGAAGAGATTCTTTATTGGATCACCGATCGGGACTCAGAGGGACTAATGTCACCAAAATACAGCAAGTTCTGAGCCCCGGACAATAGTGCAGGCTCCTTATATAGGCACATAACTCCTCCCATATTAAGCTCCACCCGCACATTCTCTTAACCAATCAACACAAATAAGAATTAACTTCCTGCTTGACCGCATGGCCTGTCCAGCACAATGGAGGAGGGGAATACTATATCCTGTATTCTTGCACATGCTCCGTACACTACTGATCGTATCTTGCCTCGTGCAACCAACTGATCGATACGTCAGCATATGCACGTACACATGCCACGTGGTAATCTTGGCCTACTAAATTTATTTTTACCGAGATTCCACCACATTCCCCCCTTTGATGCCTCTTGATATTTTACAATTACTTGAGGCATCACTTAACCTTAGTTTGCATACACCGCAAGTTACCTTGAACCAGACCAGACTTCTCTTATGATGTGAATCTTCAATATTCATCTTCCTGCATTGGTTCTCCCTGATCTAGAGCCTCATATTTATATATTGCCATTATCTGTGCAGCAGCCTTTCTCTCTGCTATATTTTCTATCAGGCTTTGCACAGACCTAACTACTAAGGGTATAAGACACGGTAGGAGTAGACACAACATTAAAATCAGTAGGACTCCACCTACCACTGCCTTAAGCCCTCCAAACCACTCATACCAGCTACCAAACCAACTACTCGGATTATACCCTTTCCATACCTGAGTAGGCACATGCGCTAGTTTAACCATATGGCTAGTAAGCTCAGCTATTGCTTGCCCTTCGTCATCTATTTGAAGACAGCAATTGCTTAGGTTAAACTTCCCACATACACCTCCCTCTACTGCCAAAAGGTAATCCAAGGCTAATCTATTTTGGTAGACTGCTGTCCTCATCCTGGTATTATGCTTCGCTAGAAGATTGAGCGCTTGTGATGTCTCGTTAGTGATAATCTCAACCACCGCCTGTAATCTTATAATACGGTTGAGCATATAAATAGGGGTTCTGTAACCAAAGGTACCATCTTCTGCCCACGTGGCTGGCCCATAATAATCTATAATACGCTGGGGAGGCCATTCATTATCTTCCCAGGCGCCTATCTCTATGGGTCCCCTTTTCTTCCTATGATTCACATCATACACTTTAACACCTAAAGTCTCACCTGTTTCAATAGGTAACAAGAAGAAGGATGGTTTGAGCATACCCAACACACATGCCCCTTCCCAGTCCTGTGGCAACTCCGAATAGGCTTTCTTACCACAGATCCAGTACAAATTTGCTGGGGCTCTCCAGGTAGATGTGATGGATAGATCAAACCACACATCCTTTAAATTGGCGTATCTAGCAAACGGGTTAGATGGTTCTGAGACATTTGAAGCCGACCACCAAGTTGTATTCTTAGTATCATCATCATAAGCTTTTTGCCCTAGACAAGTTAATTCTCCTACAGAAGTATTATACATTATTCCTTTCCTTGCTATGCAAACATAACCTATGATGGAGGTCTTTAATCTCCACTCAGATTTACCTCTAACACTCATATGATAATCGGCTTGTGTAGATATTAGTTGGTCAACTGCCTCAGAACCGGACATTACCTCCTTTGCTTCCCAAGGCCATTGGTCTCCCATGTTAGTACCTCCACACACATAGCAGTTGGTAACATTAAGACTACCGGCAATACTTTCGGCTAAATCAATGAACAGGTTTTTAGCATTATGGGGGATCTTATTATCTATGCTCATCTCTTCATAAAAGGAATGGTATACTTGATGAGTCTGGGAGGATACCGTATCAGTCTCTATCCCTATAAACAATACTGTCCCAGGATCTAAACCCGTCCCGTATATTTGAAACCCAAATAAATTGCCATACTTGTCTAAGAACTTGTCGGGGTTATTTATAAGTATATGGACTGGGTTGCATTCCATAGACTTACAATATGGGCTGGTAGGCAACTTAGTCACTATCATGTCCTTGTCTACCGTCTGTCCCCAAGTTGCCCACCCCACACAAGACCAATATGGGCAAAAGTTATACTCTCTATTTGGGCATCTAGGACTCACATATTTATTTTTACTACTGGGACAAATATATTTATCGTTAGACCCATACGTCCTCTCCCATCTAAGATCCCCACATACATTCCACGGCTTTCTACCACTTGATATCGCCTTACATGCATCAAATAGCAGAACACCCGAAGAATGTACGGATTCTAACACCGTCTTATTAATTAGGGTCCCCTGAGGATCTCCATTCCTGAGAGTCAACCAAATTGTACGAGGTTGATACTCTGGACTGAAGCACTTAGGTTCTCCTACTCCTAAATGGCACACACTATATTCTATATTAAGGTATCTACATCTTGATACATCTCCTTTACACTCATATTGTGAATGCCAAATTAGGGTTTGGGAAATATGGTTACCTGTTCTCGTAGTCTTAATGCATACCTCACAGCTAGGAGTGTCGGTACCTCTACCTTCCTGAATATAAAAACACACATAAATAGACAATATCAAAAACACATCTTTCGCCGTCATCCTCAGTCTTCGTCCGTGCGAAGGCACCTCAGCTTCCAGGATGTAAGGGCTGCAGGGAATGGAGTTCTGCTCGTCTTCACAGGTGTCCCTTCGAGACTTTCCTGGCTTATATACTATGTGTTGGTAAGCGGACAGGCTTTATTATGGCCGTCTAAAACACTCACTTCACCAAATCCCTGTAACAATAAAATTTGTAATCCACAATAGTTCCTCGTTACTCCGACTGAGTAGTGCGTTTTAACCGGATCTTGCAGGGATTCTCTGGATCTGCTGTAACTTGCCAAGAATCGACTGCTGCTGGCTTAACCCTGGAGTGATGTATCCACGGAGTCACTTCGGCTACTTTTATCGCTGTAGGGGTAGACAAAAGAACAACATAAGGACCTCTCCACTTGGGCCCTAACGGTACATTATTCCACTCTTTAATCCACACTTGATCTCCTGGATGGTAACTATGAACTGGGGGATAAATATTCACAGGTAATCTATCTTGTACCCATTTCTGTACCTCCTCCATAGTCTTACCCAACTCTACAACCTGCTGCCGGGTAATTCCTTCTCCCAACTGACTCAAGTCCCCCCTTAAGTTACCAAGTACGGGAGGTGGTCGCCCATACATGATTTCAAAAGGAGAGAGGCCCATCCTTCTGGTAGGAGTACTGCGGATTCGCAATAGAGCTATGGGTAAGAGAACGTTCCACTTAAGTTGGGTTTCCTGACACATTTTAGCCAACTGGTTCTTAATAGTTCTATTCATTCTCTCTACCTTACCAGAACTCTGGGGTCTATATGCCGTATGAAGCCTCCACTTTATACCAAGCATATGAGTCAGTTGTTGTAGGCACTGGTGAACAAAAGCTGGACCATTGTCCGATCCTATAGAGCAGGGTAGTCCATATCGGGGTATTATTTCTCGTAACAGGAATCTCACAACTTCTCCTGCTTTCTCAGTACGAGTAGGACATGCTTCTACCCAGCCTGAATAGGTGCACACAATTACCAGCAGGTAACGATGTCCACCCGATTTAGGCATCACTGTAAAGTCTATTTGTAGATCGGACATGGGGAGTCCCCCCATAAACTGGACTCCTGGTGGCTTTACTGGTCCTTGTCTTGCATTATTTTTAGCACACGTTACACATCTTCGTACAATGGCCTGAGTCAAGTTGGACAATCTTGGTATGTAGAAATGTTTTCTGAGAGATTCTTCTGTACTGTCTCTCCCAGAATGTGTCCCGTTGTGATAGTTTTGGACAATTTCTACCGCTAGTGATGCTGGTATAACTATTCTTCCATCTTCTAGCTGATACCACTTGTTCTCCAAATACTTTCCTGGTTCAGTCTTTAACCACTCCTCTTCTTGAGCTGTATAAACTGGAGTCCATTGAGACAGTGGGGTTGGTATTAGAGCAGCTATATGCCCCACATACTCCTGTCTTCCTGATTCAGCGGCACGCTTAGCTGTACTGTCTGCCATCCGATTTCCCTTGGTTACATCACCATCTCCTCTCAGATGCGCTCGACAATGTATGATACCGACTTCTTTCGGCTCCCACACTGCTTCCAATAGTTGTAGAATTTCAGCTGCATACTTGATTTCTTTGCCTTCTGAATTCAGTAGTCCTCTTTCTTTATACAAAGCTCCGTGGGCATGAGTGGTTAAAAACGCATACTTGGAGTCCGTGTAGATGTTCACTCTTAAACCTTCAGCCAATTGTAACGCTCGTGTCAGTGCTATCAATTCTGCCTTTTGTGCTGATGTTCCTTTCGCCAGTGGCCGAGCTTCTATCACCTTGTCTATTGTTGTTACTGCATATCCTGCATAGCGGATCCCTTCTTTCACATAACTACTGCCGTCGGTGTAATATTGAACATCGGGGTTCTGGATGGGAAAATCACGAAGATCTGGTCTACTTGAAAATACTTCATCCATTACTTCCAAACAATCATGTTGACTTTCAGTAGGTTGTGGCAAAAGGGTAGCTGGATTTAAGGTGTTTACAGTCTCTAAATGCACTCTTGGGTTTTCACACAACATTGCTTGATACTTGGTCATACGGCTGTTACTACATAAAGTACATAAAGTACATAAAGTTCTTGACCCAGAGTGAGTTTATCGGCTTCAGCTACTAGCAGGGCGGCTGCAGCTACGGCTCTTAGACAAGGTGGAAGTCCGCTGGCCACTGCATCCAGTTGCTTAGACATGTAGGCAACAGGTCTTTGCCATGATCCCAAGTACTGTGTCAATACTCCCACAGCCATTCTTCTTTGCTCATGTACGTACAGGTAGAATGGTCGTGTGTGATCAGGTAGACCTAATGCTGGGGCACTCATCAAAGCCTTCTTCACATCTTCAAATGCCGTTTGCTGTTCTTGAGTCCATAAGAAGGGGTCGTGCTCTGTACCTTTTATAGCTGCATATAGAGGTTTTGCCAGTATCGCGTAGCTGGGAATCCATATCCTACAGAAGCCTGCTGCCCCCAAGAATTCTCGCACTTGTCTTCTATTCTTGGGTATCGGTATTTGGCACACAGCTTCTTTTCTCTCTGGCCCCATAATTCTTTGACCTTCAGAGATATGGAATCCCAGATATTTGACAGTTGGCAAACACAACTGAGCCTTCTTTCTAGACACCTTGTATCCTGCCTTCCAGAGAATGTGTAGTAGATCGTGCGTTGCTTGTTGACATATTTCTTTTGTAACTGCTGCTATCAACAAGTCATCTACATACTGTAACAATACACACTCTCCTGGGATAGACTCGAAATCCAGTAGATCTTGACTTAGAGCTGAACCAAATAGGGTAGGTGAATTTTTAAACCCTTGGGGCAGTCTTGTCCAGGTCATTTGGCGTTTCGAGCCCGTTACAGCGTTTTCCCATTGGAAAGCGAAAATACATTGACTTTCTGCGGCAATTCGGAGGCAAAAGAAGGCATCTTTGAGGTCTAAGACTGTAAAATAGGTAGCCCCGCCCGGAATTAAAGCAAGCAGGTTATATGGATTGGGCACGACTGGATGTATACTAACAACCGCATCATTGACTGCTCTCAAGTCCTGCACAGGTCGATACTCATCTGTACCGGGCTTTTGAACAGGCAGCAATGGGGTGTTCCAGGGGGAAGTACAGAATTTTAGGATACCATACCGTATGAACTTATCCAGGTAAGATTGGATGTTCTTCTTAGCCTTCTGCGGGATGTGGTATTGTCTTAGGCTCACTGGATAAACCCCAAGTTTTAGTTCGATTTTAATAGGTGGAATATTGCGGGCCAGTCCTGGTGGGTTGTTCTCTGCCCAAACTCCTGGTATGTTGAATAAAGATTCATCACTCCTAGGGTTTTGGATAGTCAACGCTGTATAAAGTCGCCACTCTTCTTCCTTTGGTACGGATAAAGTCATAATACCTGAAGGTCCATTAAACTTTAAGGATGTTGTTCCATTTGGTAGGAACGTAATCTGCGCTTGTAATTTAGATAGCATATCACGTCCCAGCAATTGGACTGGACATTCAGGCATATAAAGGAATTGATGTTTTACTACGTGGCCTCCCAATGTACAGAGTCGACTTTTAAGAACCGGTTTTTCAGCACTTCTTCCAGTTGCTCCTATCACAGTAATAGTCCTTCCAGATGGAGGAGCAACTAGATTAGTCACCACTGAATGTTCAGCACCAGTGTCGATCATGAACGCACTCCTTTTTCCCCCTATTGATACATCGACCATAGGCTCCGCTCGACCAAGGGGGATGGAGCCCGGTCGGTATCAATAGTCCTCCATGACCGTGTCAGCCAATCCTACAAAGTCCCTACCTTCTCTATCGCGGGACCTTTGCGCTGCTGGAAAATACCTGTCTTCCCTAACACTTCCTCTGTTCCCATTGCTCCCTCTATTACCATTACTCCCTCCGGGGCCTCCTCTACCTCTCGCTCTGCCTCTAAAGTTTCCATAACCTGTCCTAGGTCTGTCTCTCTCAGACTGTTCTCTTCGCGGACACTCATTTCTCCAATGCCCTTCTTCCCTACAGTATGCGCACTGATTTCTACTTAGAGGTTCCTCATTCCACTTACTATCGCCTCTATCTGGGCCCCTTCTATCTACGCCTGCGATCGCTACCGCTAACATATCTGCCTTTCTACGCATCTTGCGCTCTTCCTCTTTCTTACTTTCTGTTTCCCTATTCATATAAACCTTATTCGCTACCTCCATTAGTTGAGTGATTGACATACCTGCAAACCCTTCTAACTTTTGTAGCTTGCGCTTAATATCTCCTTAAGCTTGGCTGACAAAGGCGGAGTTCACCATTCGGGAATTATCTGCGTCTTCCGGATTAAAGGGGGTATACAAGCGGTATGCCTCCAATAATCGGTCATAAAAGACACTGGGCGCTTCATCACTTTTCTGAATCACCTCAACTGTCTTCGACATGTTAATGGCTTTCTTTCCTCCGGCTTTCATGCCAGCAATTATAGCGTCTCTATAGGCTCTGAGTTGAACCATATCAGCACCATTTACATTCCAATCGGGATCGGTGTTGGGATAATGTGTTGCGGCCCATGCTGCTGGATTGGCTTGGTTCAAAGTACGGGCTTTATCCTCTAGCGCTTTAATGGCTGCTTGATTAATTCTTGTCCTTTCCTCATTGTTAAATAAAGTCATTAATAACTGCTGGCAATCAGCCCATGTCGGGTTATGTGTCTGTACTATTGAGGTGAACAGATCAGTCATAGCTTGTGGTTTCTCAGTATACGAGGAATTGTGGGTCTTCCAGTTTAAAAGATCGGTTGTAGTGAATGGGACATATACGAAGACTGGGTCAGCATGTGCCATTTGACCTGCGGCATCGATATAGGCTGACCCGGGATTCAGACGAAGAGGCATCTGATAGTGCTTTAATTGTTGGGTACCGGTCAGTTGTCGGGTTAGTATGGGGCTACGTAGAGGGGCGTCAGTTAGAGGTTCCGGTCGGGGAGAGATAGGGCATGAGGATGAGGGAGCTTGGTTTTGGGAAAAGGTAGTGAATAGAACACTTCGGGTCGAGCTAGAAGAAGCTTGACCGGAAGTCTGAAGTGGCGCCAAATGAGGATATTCAGACCTAATGGGGGTTGGCTCTGATTCCGGAAGGGGAGATTTAGTACGAGAGGGGGTGGATCCTGTACTGGAGGAGGAAGCGGAAGTGGATGAGGGCAATGAGGGGAGGGTTGCAGGACTTCCTGCACTTGCGTCACTTCCTCTTAAAGGAAAGTAAGGGGGCGGCAAAGGGATCTCGGACTCAGGGGGCGTGTCCAAAATGGGCCTAACACCAGTCCTAGTGGACAAACAAGTTCTAGCCACCATGAGGCGACACTGCTCCTCGTGGCATGTCTGAATCCATCTTGGCGAGTCATTTACGACCTGTCTCCAACAGTCAATATAAGGAAACTGGCCGTAAAGTTCAGGCCTACCTGATACAGCCACGTGTAAGCGCTGTACCAGAGTTGGATCCAAACTGCCACGTGGCGGCCATGCCGCAACCAAAGTAGGCCACTCCCTAGTACACAAAGTGACCAAACGTACAGGAGACATTTTAACCCCAAAATCACATGTCTTGAATCCCTTTTTAAAATTCTTCACCATACAACCTAAGGGATCCGGAATCGTTGACTGCGACGCGCCCATACTTATCAATGGAACGTCGTCGACAACGAATACTATACACGCGTACTATTCAACAGTCACACCCGTTTCCTCTGGCAACAGCACCACGTGGTACGGTTACCAAGTGAAACGTACACAATAATACAATAAACACTCAGGGAATTCCCGTACACACACAGCTGTTACACCAGTCACTAGATAATCAATATTATGCCCTTTGGCGAAACTATACAGTCACCCACGCTATAATTCTCTATATACGAATTACCCGTCTATAACACACCCCAGTAACATCGTCTTTTACAAATAGCGGTTACAGTACGGTTAGCATAGGTCAAAGCACAAGTTAAGGTCACAATACAATTATTAGTGGTTATGGTGTTAAACATGCAATGGATGACAGTGATTAGTACTTATATACAGTGTCAGTAAATATACAGGGTTATGGTACCGTGCACTATGATACAGCAACACACTATTAACACTCTCGCTAGACGGCTGAGCTCGCGCTATCTAACAAGATATACACTTTACTAAACAATCTTTAACACATTTACAATTCCCAACTAAACTATTGGCCAGTACCTTGAATGGACTACCTAAAAACAATCTACATACGTTTTGGTTAGCCACACTGCCCAAGCACCACATATAATCGAGCTAGAGGACCGAATTTACACAGACGCCTCTTAGTCGAACTATCAAAAGTCTAGTGGGTTCCAAATTTACACGCCTTCCCACTTAGCCCAGATAGGTTGAGAGCTAGCGAACCGAATTTACACAGACGCCGCTTAGTCTCCCGGTCCCTCCGACCTAGCGAACAAAATATACACCCTAGAACGCTAGTCTAGACAAGACACCAGAGCCCCGCCTGACTAACAGAATCAAACGGTCTGACTAAAGAGCGTTCGATCGAGCGGTGCGCCTTCGCTCCTTCCCTCCGACAGAGGGGGCAGATACACAGATTCAAACCCCTTTGGGCCTACCGCACAATCGGTATACCCCTAGTGGGTTCTGCCGTCTAAAACAGCAGTTGTCTTACCTCCTCGTTCCTGAACCTGAGTTCACACTCATCGACGGGGACACCCCAGCACTTCTTACGTAGAGGCCGATGATCTCCTGGACAACAGACCAGTGGCGCCGAGACGAAGGGAGGTCCACGCAGAAGTTCAGGGGTGCAGCCGTAGAGAACGTGGGCAAAGATAGACCGTCTCACGCCTCTGCCTCTCAGCTACCGTTGAACGATGAGCTTCCCGGCCAATGCACCAAATGATACCGGAGAAACTGACGGAAGCGAAGCACAGAGAGATGGACACAGGTTTCTTCAGGAAGGAAGAGATTCTTTATTGGATCACCGATCAGGACTCAGAGGGACTAATGTCACCAAAATACAGCAAGTTATGAGCCCCGGACAATAGTGCAGGCTCCTTATATAGGCACATAACTCCTCCCATATTAAGCTCCACCCGCACATTCTCTTAACCAATCAACACAAATAAGAATTAACTTCCTGCTTGACCGCATGGCCTGTCCAGCACAATGGAGGAGGGGAATACTATATCCTGTATTCTTGCACATGCTCCGTACACTACTGATCGTATCTTGCCTCGTGCAACCAACTGATCGATACGTCAGCATATGCACGTACACATGCCACGTGGTAATCTTGGCCTACTAAATTTATTTTTACCGAGATTCCACCACAGTATGATGTTGTATCGATCAAGTAGTGTAAGGGTTACGCCCGCTTCACAGTGACAGAGTAGATAGTGGGAACCACACTCAATCCAAACAGCCAAGGGTGCTCCAGATCAGGACCAGCAATCCCAGGTCAATAGCAAAGAAGAAAAGATCACAGGCACTCCAAATTTTAAGCCGTATGCAGCTTTAATGTAACAAAATGCAACGCAACGTTTCAACCAAAAAAGACCTTTTTTGGTCGAAACGTTGCTTTGCATTTTGTTACATTAAAGCTGCATACGGCTTAAAATTTGGAGTGCCTGTGATCTTTTCTTCTTCGCTTCACAGTGACAGACCAAACTCCCCATTTAACGCACCGCAAACAACCGCAAACAGTCCATTTGCACAACCGCAAACTCCCCATTTGCACATGTTTTAGTGAAAACTAGTCTAACTACTAATATAGTTGAAACATGCTACTTTTATTCATGCCAGACAACCATGCAGGCCAGACTAATAAACATGCCAGGGCCAATCATAGTTAACCACCTCAGATAGTAACATAGCTCCCTCTATATACAGAGTAAACATGGCTCCCTCTATATACAGAGTAAACATGGCTCCCTCTATATACAGAGTAACATGGCTTCCCTCTATATACCGTGTAAACATGGCTCCCTCTATATACAGAATAACATGGCTCCCTCTATATACAGAGTAACATGGCTCCCCTCTATATACAGTGTAAACATGGCTCCCCTCTATATACAGAGTAACATGGCTTCCCTCTATATACCGTGTAAACATGGCTCCCTCTATATACAGAATAACATGGCTCCCTCTATATACAGAGTAACATGGCTCCCCTCTATATACAGTGTAAACATGGCTCCTCTCTATATACAGAGTAACATGGCTCCCCTCTATATACAGTGTAAACATGGCTCCTCTCTATATACAGAGTAACATGGCTCCCTCTATATACAGTGTAAACATGGCTCCTCTCTATATACAGAGTAACATGGCTCCCCTCTATATACAGAGTAACATGGCTCCTGAGCTGCGGGTGGGGGCCCTATAAAAGAATAATGGGGGGGGGCGCCTACTGTCCTCCCCCCACCCCTGAGCGGTGGGTGGGAGTCCTAAGTTACAATAAGAGGGGGGGACCTACTGTCCTCCCCCCGGCCCCCACCCCTGAGCTGCGAGTGGGGGCCCTAAACAACAATAAGGGGGGGCTACAGTCCCCCCTGGCCCCCACCCCTGAGCAGCAGGTGGGGGCCCTAAATTAAAATCACTCCCTCCCCCATTAAAGGTGACTAGGGGTTCCCCAAGCCCCTAGTCACACACCCAAATAAAAAAGCCCCTACCTACCCCCCTCACCCTAAATAATAGTGAGGGGGGGTTAAATTACTACCCTGTAAAGTAAAATTCAACTTACTATTCAACGTCTTCTTTTTTCTAAAATCTTAATTTTTCAGCCCCAAAAAAGGCCAAATAAAAAGCCATCATACCCGTCGAACTTAAAAATAAAATAAAAAAACCTGAGCGCAAAAAAAAAAAGAATCCATCTTCACCCATGGAGGGCTCTGCGCAGACTAGGGTATTAACATATACCCTATTGTTACAATTGTTACTTGAAAAGCATGATAAATGCCGTTGGGGTACCACATGCTCATTTGTTATACCTCCATGCACTACAAAACTAAAGAATTAAAAAAAAAAAAAAATGTATGCAGCTTCCAAATGAATCTAAAATGGATGCTGTCCAGGAGGTGTGAGGGTCTGCTAGGGAGGGTGTGCTGCTGATTGGCTGGAATGTGTCTGCTGACTGTGAGGTACAGGGTCAAAGTTTACTCAATGATGACGAATAAGGGCGGATCGAACCGCGCATGTGTTCGCCCACCGCGGCGAACACGCTATGTTTGCCGGGAACTATTCGCCAGCGAACCGTTCGGTACATCACTAATTATGTATTCATTTTTTTCCAATGTATTTATTTATGTATTTATTTTTGGTGGTATATACCATCTCTAATGCAATTTATAAGAGGATTCTAGGAGGTCTAAGCTATGAATAGATGTTTTTTTCTTTCTAAAAACACCTTAGACACAACTGGGTAATCCCTAAATTATGGACTGTTAGGGGGTACTTGAGGACTGGGTTGGGAGCCACTGATATATGTCATATGAATAGATGGTTTGTAGCATTTGTATCTATTTTCCAATCATCTTTGTCCTGAGATTAAAATCTTGTGTCCATGCCATGTATTAATATTTGGGTATACACAAACATTTGTGTTATGATTAATTAGTTCAGTTGCCTTATTATTGATAAGGCAACTGAACTAATTACTTGACAACAAATTTAAATCAGCATTTATATTGTCATCATTTAATTTCAGTTTTTTTTTCTAAATAATTCTTTATTTGGGCATAATAATATTTTTCATGTCACAGTGTAAATTGTAAAGTTCATCGAATGGTATCATGTTTTTGTTCTGCATTGGTCATTTTAAATCTTTAATTCTCTTTAGCGTTTAGTTTGTTTAGATTTATATTGCTTACTTCTGTTTCTAACATATCTAGTGGCATATTGATTTTTATATTGTCATTCAATAGATATTTTTTTCTGTTTCTTACACCAAAGATCATGAAGGTCCTTAATTATAAGATTTTTACTTTTAATAGGTGTCTTTGTTTTCCATGCAATAGAAATTATATTTTTGATTTCTAAAGTATTTTTGTTTTAAATTATACCAAAAGTCATATTCATTATTTGCTGATAGCCATTTAGACATATGTGCCAACATCACTTCATCATGTATTTTAATAATATTTGGAATTGATATACCCCCTTCTTTAAATATACCTAAATTATTCTAGGTCTTTTTTTCTGGCCCACATAAATGTATAAAAAAGATTCTGAAATTCTGTGAGTGTATTATGATTTACTCATAAAAGTAATGATCAACAAAAGTTTTGGTAGTACATATAAATTTATTGTATTAACTTTACTTAGCCAATATATAATCATGTTCTTGCAATTATTAAATTTTATTAATATTTCCATCAATAATAGTGTATAATTAATCTTCAATAGTTCTTCGGGATCAAACAAGATTTTAACTCCTAAATAATCTCTCCACTGAAATGTATAATTGTTCATTAAATTATATTTTTCAAGTTGGTTGCCTTCCTTTGTCAAGGCTTGGTATTTTTCTACATTTAACAAATTAGATCATCTTTCTAGTTGCTTGCTTCCTTAAATTTCTCAGATTGAGTCACATTTGTCAAAATAAGTATTATGACATCAGCAAATGATTACATTTTCTATTGTTCCTTACCTAAAGTAAGATCTCAAGCCAAGGGCTTCAATAACAGCATATACAAAAGGGGTGTCAGTGGACTGTCCTGCCTCGTTTAATTGTGTATCTCAAAAAAGGGGGAATCAACTCCTGAACCTGAAATGATGGCACTAGGGGTTCCATACAAACTCCATGTGGCATCATAAAGGAAAGATCCAAGATATCCCATATTTTCCCAGCCGACCATGTCAAAGGCTTTCTCTGCAAACAACAACAAGGCCAGCATGGGCTCACCACTAGTTCTTGCTTTACACAAGACATTTAGAGCTTTTCTACTATTATCTCCAGCAGACATTAACAATAAAACCTGGTTGTTCACCATGTATTAGTTTTGCAATAACCATTTTTAGTCTTTCTGCCAAGATTGAGGAGAATATTTTGTGTCCACAAATATTAAGGAAATTGATCTACAGTTTTGTATTTTTTGTTTTATCTTTTCCTGGTTTTAATATTGGACTTATACTTGTGATTAGCATTTAATCATCCTGTGGAATCTTTCAAACATTATGTATTTGGTCCAATATCTTCTGTCAGTTACTGGAAGACATCAAACAGATAAATCATTAGGTCATCATGTATAAGATTTTCTGGAGCTCCTAAGATTTTACCTTCTTGCTCTGTTTTCATATAAACATATTTTCTTTCAAATCCATGAAATTTGTTTTCATTTAATTCTCTGTTCATATCCTGTTGTTTCTCTAGTCTAGATCATATTTAAGAGATTTAACTTTATCATTATTTACTTGTAGATTTTGAATTAATAATATAATTTCTCCTTTTAATTCCTCCAGATTTTTTTTGGTAATCTCCTCTTATTGTGTCTCAATGCTCTTCTAGTATTTTAGTGAGACATTATCCTTTGGTTATCCTCTCTTGCTGAATTATTGTATCTTGACTTATATCTTCTGTAGTTATCATTGTCCTGTTTCTCATTCATTTATTCTGGTAATGAAATTATTTTTAATTTATTTTTCTGTGTTCCTTCTGGAGAGGCATAATATTGAAGCAGATATTTGTTTCATGGTATAACAAAAGTGTTCTGTGTTTACAGGCGCTTTGTATAAATTACATCAAGTGCTCTAAAGTGACAGCTGCTCCCACACAAAAACAGGAACTCTCCAATCCTGTCGTAATTCAATGTGAAAAAAAATACACTAATTTACATACACAGTATGAAATAGTGAGAGTGTGTAGCGCTTAGTTTAGTGAACTTACTCCACAGGAGATCCCTCAGAGTATAAAGGGTTGATAATCTATTTAAACAAAAATAGAGAAAAATATAGTGCACACTGTGTAAAACGTAGTATCAATACACCACACAATAAAGGACACACTCACGTGGTTTAGAGCCTATTAGGATTGGCTCTGATCACTTGCGCCTTGTGTCCTTTTAGGTGACACACACCTTACTCTCCAAACGAAATTTTTTCCTCAAAAGGGAGAGATAAAGACAGGGGAAAATCGCCCTAGTATTGAAATCTTTAACGTACTCTGGTAGCAAGTTTAAAAGCACATAGGTGAAGATTGCTTCTCACCTGGAAGAGAGCCTGTGACCTGGCTCAAAGTAGATCAGCATATGAGTCCTTTTAGGGATGACTCTTACCCTCTTTGATAGGATGGAAAATGCACCAAATATGTATTCTAATAAAAAACTATTTATTTCACAAATTATAAAATCAACTGATACATACAATATGAGGTGAATCCGAAACGCGTTTCGCCGGTTCCGTCCGGCTTTCTCAATCGGTATTTTCCATCCTGCTTACTTCCTGGTTATAAACCCCGCCTTCCGTCCTGATTGGATGCCGAAAATTTGATGTCATCCAATCACGGGCGTCGCTGCGAGGGAGGGCAGAGTATTTCCAGCTGTATTAATTTATCCCTTAATGCGGACGTCATCACGCACGCACGTATAATCGTGCGGACGGCGTCACTTCCGGGAATGTGAAAGGGTTGTATTTCTCCTGTTGATCTATGAGATTCAATCATTTTCTTCTATACGTGTCACTTCCGGTCTCGTAGGTTCTCTCCTTTAGTCAGTTTATAACAGTTCAAACGTCCATTTTAAGTGATGGCAAAAGTCCTGGAAGACCGGAAAGGTCATCCATAGCATTATAAATATCCTTCAATCCTAGAAATATGCTCATAATGAGCATAGGTGACAGACAATAAAGTGCATTAATGGATTATAAATATACCAAGGTGATACTACACATCTATACATAGAGGGGGACATATTACAAGCTAAAAGATTAAAAAATTCAAAAATTCAAAAATGCATAAAGGGGGTATATTAAAAGATTAATAATATGATACATATGTGTTAATGATGTTTTAAGCCACTAAATCTTAAAAATAGAAATATAAAATATATATAGAAAAGTATCAAATATGTGCAAAATAGCAATTTTCATATAAATAATTTATATGTAAAAATTGTACAAATTATAAAAAGTGGCATAGTTCGAAGTCATCATTAAGACCATATGGTTGCATAGTGTTCAAGTTAAAAATCCATTTCATCTCTGTTTGTCCAATTTGTTTATTGAGATCGCCCCCTCTCCAATTACCTACTATTTTTTGAATTCCCATAAACTCCATTAATTGGGGGTTACTGTTATGTTGATTCTTAAAATGCAGGGATACACTATGATTCAGGAAACCTTTCTTGATGTTTCTGATGTGTTCCTGAATCCTAGTGTTCAGAGTTCTATTAGTTCTACCTACATAGGCTAATCCACAAGGACATGTGATCATATAGATTACTCTGGTTGTATGGCACGTGATTATTTGTTTTATCTTATAACTTTTGTTTTTATCTTGTGGGTGACAGAATTCACGTAATGTCCTCCTATTGTTGTTGGAGCCCTTGCAGGCCCCACACATACCACATCCGTAGAATCCAGTTTTTTCTTTAAAAAACTGGTTTCTTAATTTCCTAGATGGTATGTGATTTTTAATCAATGTCCTTCTGAGATTCGGTACTCCCCTATAGACAATCTCCGGTGTATCTGGGAGTATTGAGTTTAATATAGGGTCATTTTTTAGGAGTGGCCAGTATTTTTGGATGATTTTCTTTAGACGTCTATTGTTATAATTAAAATCACAAATGAACTTTACATTCTGAGGTTCCATATTTTCTTTTTTTCTTTTGTACTCTATCAATTTTGTTCTATCTACAATTTCTACTTCGTTAAGGGCTTGTCTTAAGAGTTCTTCTTTATAACCCTTTTCCCTGAAGTCTTCCATTATTTTTTCCGACTGTTCCTGAAATTTATGTGAATCAGTGCAATTTCTCTTCATTCTCAGTAGCTGCGCCTTGGGGGCGTTTAACAGCCAAGGGGGGAAATGGCAGCTATTCTCCCCTATATAACTGTTCACATCTACCTTTTTAAAGTGGGTGCAGGTCTTGAGTATATTCTGTTCAACATAAATATTCAGGTCTAAAAATTCCACAGAATTCTTATTAAAATTGCTTGTAAGTTTTATACCCCACTCATTATTGTTCAAGTGATTTAAAAAAGACGTGAGTGATGTCTCGTCTCCCTCCCAGATAAAAAATATATCATCGATGTAGCGGCGATAGGTCACGAGGTTCGCATCCCATCTATGGTCACCATAGATAAATGTTTCCTCCCAATACGCCATAAACAGGTTTGCATAGCTGGGCGCGAACCTCGTGCCCATCGCCGTACCGCAAATTTGTAAAAAGAATAAATCATCGTACCAAAAATAGTTGTTCGTTAAAATCCAGTTGATCCCCTCTATGATAAAATCTATCTGTTTCTGTGGGAATTTCTTGGAGACTTCCAGAAAGTGCTTAGTTGCTTCACAGCCTTTTGTATGAGAGATTATTGTGTACAAGGAATTGACGTCTGCCGTTACCAAATAGTAATCCTCTTTCCATTGTATATCTTTAATTACTTGTAATATATTAATGGTATCCTTCAAGTAACTGGGGCATGTGCAAACTATAGGCTGTAGACATCTATCTATATATTGGGATAGTTTGCTTGCGATTGACCCTATCCCAGAGACTATTGGTCTCCCTGGAGGTCTGTCTTTATCCTTGTGAATTTTAGGTAAGTAATAAAATACCGGGATTTTGGGGTGTTGTACGTTTAAAAATTTATACTCCTTTTGGTTAAGAATCTCCATACTTTTACCTTTTTCAATCAAATTGTTATAGCTGAGTTTAATTTCTCTAGTAGGGTCTGTTTTTAAAATGCAGTAAGTGTGTTTATCATTCAAAAGTCTCCATGCTTCTTTATTGTAATCTTCCATATTTAAAATTACAATACCCCCCCCCCTTATCAGCCGGTTTGATTACCAGAGATTCATCATCTCTCAATTCTTTCAAAGCCTGTCTTTCTTGGATGCTTAGGTTATAGTTTTTCATTTTAGGTTTTTTTATTTTATTCATGTCACTCATCACCATCTTTTCAAACGCCCTCATTTCGTCTGAAATGAAATGGCGAGGAAAAAATGTGGAACCTTCTTTCAAATTTGTGTGTATAGTGTCTGATTCGTATTCAACTACAGGATTCTTAGTGGCCGGATGCTTTAGAAAAAACTTTTTCAGACACAATTTTCGTTTGAACCTGTTTAAATCAAGATACACGCTAAATCTGTCTATTGGTTTGGTCGGAGCAAACTTTAACCCGTTAGTCAATAGACTCATCTGCGGCTTTGTTAGTACTTTCTGAGAAAGGTTGAAGATTCCATTTTGTTTGGATTCTTTTCTCTCCTTTCTCTTTTGTAAAAATGTTCCTCCTCTACTTCCCCTTCTTCTATACTTCGTCTCCGCTTGCTTGGGGATAATCTGGATGTTGGAATCTCCTTGTGTCGACCTTTCGTCTGCCTGTGCCAAAAATCCTCATCTGTCTGAGGTGTGGAGAGGACTTGAAATCTATTATGTATTGTACCTTCATCTTGTTTATGGGGAGGTCTATAGGTCATCCCACGTCTATCATTGATGGTAGCCAGACTTGATTTAGGTGTTCTTGTTTTTTCTTTCATTGGGGATTTAGGTTGTTTTCTTCTACCTACCCTTTCCCATCCATCAATTGTACGTGTGGGTGTTCTTTGTACCCTCCATGATGGTCTTTCCCTTTGAGAGCGTTCTTTGCTCCTTCTACGGGTGGGAGTCCCTCTTATTTGGTCCCCATCTACCCTTCTCTTGTTTCTATGGAAATCGAATTTATCATTCCTATTCCATTCATTATTCCTGTTTTGTCTAATATTGCCATAGGATTGATCTTTCCCTTTCGCATATGATCTGATTTGGTTTTTTGCGTAATCCTCTTTATCTCGTAAGTACTTCCTTTTCTTAATCTCAATAGTGTTTTTTTCCACTTTTTCTAAATTTATTTGAATTTCATTCATTGCACTGGTGTATTGTTCCTTTGTCATATTTTCAACTAGAAAGTTTTTTATCTCAGTTATCTCTGCATCTAGTTTAGGTAGTGAGCCATTCCGTCTCTTAATGATCAGGCTCATCATCCCAAAGGAGAAGCTCTCCAAGAGGTCCGTCCATTCTTTTATAAAGTCTTCCTCTTCCTGATCGAATGAGGGACTTTTGGTAAAACGTAGGCCTCTTGGAGTAATTTCTTCTCTAACATATTTATCTAGTGTGGCAACTTCCCACTTTATCTTAATTTCTCTCATTAGTAGTTTCTCCAATTTATAACATGAATTTCGTATTTTTACTCTTAATTCCTGTCCGTTGTCCATATTGGGTGTTAAAGGATTATTAAATAGAGCATCTATGTTTTGTCCATATTTGGACCTATTCTCAAACAGAGACATTTATAGTTTAGCAGCACACACAGAGATGAAGAGTCGTGACAATGATAAATGGTATAACAAAAGTGTTCTGTGTTTACAGGCGCTTTGTATAAATTACATCAAGTGCTCTAAAGTGACAGCTGCTCCCACACAAAAACAGGAACTCTCCAATCCTGTCGTAATTCAATGTGAAAAAAAATACACTAATTTACATACACAGTATGAAATAGTGAGAGTGTGTAGCGCTTAGTTTAGTGAACTTACTCCACAGGAGATCCCTCAGAGTATAAAGGGTTGATAATCTATTTAAACAAAAATAGAGAAAAATATAGTGCACACTGTGTAAAACGTAGTATCAATACACCACACAATAAAGGACACACTCACGTGGTTTAGAGCCTATTAGGATTGGCTCTGATCACTTGCGCCTTGTGTCCTTTTAGGTGACACACACCTTACTCTCCAAACGAAATTTTTTCCTCAAAAGGGAGAGATAAAGACAGGGGAAAATCGCCCTAGTATTGAAATCTTTAACGTACTCTGGTAGCAAGTTTAAAAGCACATAGGTGAAGATTGCTTCTCACCTGGAAGAGAGCCTGTGACCTGGCTCAAAGTAGATCAGCATATGAGTCCTTTTAGGGATGACTCTTACCCTCTTTGATAGGATGGAAAATGCACCAAATATGTATTCTAATAAAAAACTATTTATTTCACAAATTATAAAATCAACTGATACATACAATATGAGGTGAATCCGAAACGCGTTTCGCCGGTTCCGTCCGGCTTTCTCAATCGGTATTTTCCATCCTGCTTACTTCCTGGTTATAAACCCCGCCTTCCGTCCTGATTGGATGCCGAAAATTTGATGTCATCCAATCACGGGCGTCGCTGCGAGGGAGGGCAGAGTATTTCCAGCTGTATTAATTTATCCCTTAATGCGGACGTCATCACGCACGCACGTATAATCGTGCGGACGGCGTCACTTCCGGGAATGTGAAAGGGTTGTATTTCTCCTGTTGATCTATGAGATTCAATCATTTTCTTCTATACGTGTCACTTCCGGTCTCGTAGGTTCTCTCCTTTAGTCAGTTTATAACAGTTCAAACGTCCATTTTAAGTGATGGCAAAAGTCCTGGAAGACCGGAAAGGTCATCCATAGCATTATAAATATCCTTCAATCCTAGAAATATGCTCATAATGAGCATAGGTGACAGACAATAAAGTGCATTAATGGATTATAAATATACCAAGGTGATACTACACATCTATACATAGAGGGGGACATATTACAAGCTAAAAGATTAAAAAATTCAAAAATTCAAAAATGCATAAAGGGGGTATATTAAAAGATTAATAATATGATACATATGTGTTAATGATGTTTTAAGCCACTAAATCTTAAAAATAGAAATATAAAATATATATAGAAAAGTATCAAATATGTGCAAAATAGCAATTTTCATATAAATAATTTATATGTAAAAATTGTACAAATTATAAAAAGTGGCATAGTTCGAAGTCATCATTAAGACCATATGGTTGCATAGTGTTCAAGTTAAAAATCCATTTCATCTCTGTTTGTCCAATTTGTTTATTGAGATCGCCCCCTCTCCAATTACCTACTATTTTTTGAATTCCCATAAACTCCATTAATTGGGGGTTACTGTTATGTTGATTCTTAAAATGCAGGGATACACTATGATTCAGGAAACCTTTCTTGATGTTTCTGATGTGTTCCTGAATCCTAGTGTTCAGAGTTCTATTAGTTCTACCTACATAGGCTAATCCACAAGGACATGTGATCATATAGATTACTCTGGTTGTATGGCACGTGATTATTTGTTTTATCTTATAACTTTTGTTTTTATCTTGTGGGTGACAGAATTCACGTAATGTCCTCCTATTGTTGTTGGAGCCCTTGCAGGCCCCACACATACCACATCCGTAGAATCCAGTTTTTTCTTTAAAAAACTGGTTTCTTAATTTCCTAGATGGTATGTGATTTTTAATCAATGTCCTTCTGAGATTCGGTACTCCCCTATAGACAATCTCCGGTGTATCTGGGAGTATTGAGTTTAATATAGGGTCATTTTTTAGGAGTGGCCAGTATTTTTGGATGATTTTCTTTAGACGTCTATTGTTATAATTAAAATCACAAATGAACTTTACATTCTGAGGTTCCATATTTTCTTTTTTTCTTTTGTACTCTATCAATTTTGTTCTATCTACAATTTCTACTTCGTTAAGGGCTTGTCTTAAGAGTTCTTCTTTATAACCCTTTTCCCTGAAGTCTTCCATTATTTTTTCCGACTGTTCCTGAAATTTATGTGAATCAGTGCAATTTCTCTTCATTCTCAGTAGCTGCGCCTTGGGGGCGTTTAACAGCCAAGGGGGGAAATGGCAGCTATTCTCCCCTATATAACTGTTCACATCTACCTTTTTAAAGTGGGTGCAGGTCTTGAGTATATTCTGTTCAACATAAATATTCAGGTCTAAAAATTCCACAGAATTCTTATTAAAATTGCTTGTAAGTTTTATACCCCACTCATTATTGTTCAAGTGATTTAAAAAAGACGTGAGTGATGTCTCGTCTCCCTCCCAGATAAAAAATATATCATCGATGTAGCGGCGATAGGTCACGAGGTTCGCATCCCATCTATGGTCACCATAGATAAATGTTTCCTCCCAATACGCCATAAACAGGTTTGCATAGCTGGGCGCGAACCTCGTGCCCATCGCCGTACCGCAAATTTGTAAAAAGAATAAATCATCGTACCAAAAATAGTTGTTCGTTAAAATCCAGTTGATCCCCTCTATGATAAAATCTATCTGTTTCTGTGGGAATTTCTTGGAGACTTCCAGAAAGTGCTTAGTTGCTTCACAGCCTTTTGTATGAGAGATTATTGTGTACAAGGAATTGACGTCTGCCGTTACCAAATAGTAATCCTCTTTCCATTGTATATCTTTAATTACTTGTAATATATTAATGGTATCCTTCAAGTAACTGGGGCATGTGCAAACTATAGGCTGTAGACATCTATCTATATATTGGGATAGTTTGCTTGAGATTGACCCTATCCCAGAGACTATTGGTCTCCCTGGAGGTCTGTCTTTATCCTTGTGAATTTTAGGTAAGTAATAAAATACCGGGATTTTGGGGTGTTGTACGTTTAAAAATTTATACTCCTTTTGGTTAAGAATCTCCATACTTTTACCTTTTTCAATCAAATTGTTATAGCTGAGTTTAATTTCTCTAGTAGGGTCTGTTTTTAAAATGCAGTAAGTGTGTTTATCATTCAAAAGTCTCCATGCTTCTTTATTGTAATCTTCCATATTTAAAATTACAATACCCCCCCCCTTATCAGCCGGTTTGATTACCAGAGATTCATCATCTCTCAATTCTTTCAAAGCCTGTCTTTCTTGGATGCTTAGGTTATAGTTTTTCATTTTAGGTTTTTTTATTTTATTCATGTCACTCATCACCATCTTTTCAAACGCCCTCATTTCGTCTGAAATGAAATGGCGAGGAAAAAATGTGGAACCTTCTTTCAAATTTGTGTGTATAGTGTCTGATTCGTATTCAACTACAGGATTCTTAGTGGCCGGATGCTTTAGAAAAAACTTTTTCAGACACAATTTTCGTTTGAACCTGTTTAAATCAAGATACACGCTAAATCTGTCTATTGGTTTGGTCGGAGCAAACTTTAACCCGTTAGTCAATAGACTCATCTGCGGCTTTGTTAGTACTTTCTGAGAAAGGTTGAAGATTCCATTTTGTTTGGATTCTTTTCTCTCCTTTCTCTTTTGTAAAAATGTTCCTCCTCTACTTCCCCTTCTTCTATACTTCGTCTCCGCTTGCTTGGGGATAATCTGGATGTTGGAATCTCCTTGTGTCGACCTTTCGTCTGCCTGTGCCAAAAATCCTCATCTGTCTGAGGTGTGGAGAGGACTTGAAATCTATTATGTATTGTACCTTCATCTTGTTTATGGGGAGGTCTATAGGTCATCCCACGTCTATCATTGATGGTAGCCAGACTTGATTTAGGTGTTCTTGTTTTTTCTTTCATTGGGGATTTAGGTTGTTTTCTTCTACCTACCCTTTCCCATCCATCAATTGTACGTGTGGGTGTTCTTTGTACCCTCCATGATGGTCTTTCCCTTTGAGAGCGTTCTTTGCTCCTTCTACGGGTGGGAGTCCCTCTTATTTGGTCCCCATCTACCCTTCTCTTGTTTCTATGGAAATCAAATTTATCATTCCTATTCCATTCATTATTCCTGTTTTGTCTAATATTGCCATAGGATTGATCTTTCCCTTTCGCATATGATCTGATTTGGTTTTTTGCGTAATCCTCTTTATCTCGTAAGTACTTCCTTTTCTTAATCTCAATAGTGTTTTTTTCCACTTTTTCTAAATTTATTTGAATTTCATTCATTGCACTGGTGTATTGTTCCTTTGTCATATTTTCAACTAGAAAGTTTTTTATCTCAGTTATCTCTGCATCTAGTTTAGGTAGTGAGCCATTCCGTCTCTTAATGATCAGGCTCATCATCCCAAAGGAGAAGCTCTCCAAGAGGTCCGTCCATTCTTTTATAAAGTCTTCCTCTTCCTGATCGAATGAGGGACTTTTGGTAAAACGTAGGCCTCTTGGAGTAATTTCTTCTCTAACATATTTATCTAGTGTGGCAACTTCCCACTTTATCTTAATTTCTCTCATTAGTAGTTTCTCCAATTTATAACATGAATTTCGTATTTTTACTCTTAATTCCTGTCCGTTGTCCATATTGGGTGTTAAAGGATTATTAAATAGAGCATCTATGTTTTGTCCATATTTGGACCTATTCTCAAACAGAGACATTTATAGTTTAGCAGCACACACAGAGATGAAGAGTCGTGACAATGATAAATGGTATAACAAAAGTGTTCTGTGTTTACAGGCGCTTTGTATAAATTACATCAAGTGCTCTAAAGTGACAGCTGCTCCCACACAAAAACAGGAACTCTCCAATCCTGTCGTAATTCAATGTGAAAAAAAATACACTAATTTACATACACAGTATGAAATAGTGAGAGTGTGTAGCGCTTAGTTTAGTGAACTTACTCCACAGGAGATCCCTCAGAGTATAAAGGGTTGATAATCTATTTAAACAAAAATAGAGAAAAATATAGTGCACACTGTGTAAAACGTAGTATCAATACACCACACAATAAAGGACACACTCACGTGGTTTAGAGCCTATTAGGATTGGCTCTGATCACTTGCGCCTTGTGTCCTTTTAGGTGACACACACCTTACTCTCCAAACGAAATTTTTTCCTCAAAAGGGAGAGATAAAGACAGGGGAAAATCGCCCTAGTATTGAAATCTTTAACGTACTCTGGTAGCAAGTTTAAAAGCACATAGGTGAAGATTGCTTCTCACCTGGAAGAGAGCCTGTGACCTGGCTCAAAGTAGATCAGCATATGAGTCCTTTTAGGGATGACTCTTACCCTCTTTGATAGGATGGAAAATGCACCAAATATGTATTCTAATAAAAAACTATTTATTTCACAAATTATAAAATCAACTGATACATACAATATGAGGTGAATCCGAAACGCGTTTCGCCGGTTCCGTCCGGCTTTCTCAATCGGTATTTTCCATCCTGCTTACTTCCTGGTTATAAACCCCGCCTTCCGTCCTGATTGGATGCCGAAAATTTGATGTCATCCAATCACGGGCGTCGCTGCGAGGGAGGGCAGAGTATTTCCAGCTGTATTAATTTATCCCTTAATGCGGACGTCATCACGCACGCACGTATAATCGTGCGGACGGCGTCACTTCCGGGAATGTGAAAGGGTTGTATTTCTCCTGTTGATCTATGAGATTCAATCATTTTCTTCTATACGTGTCACTTCCGGTCTCGTAGGTTCTCTCCTTTAGTCAGTTTATAACAGTTCAAACGTCCATTTTAAGTGATGGCAAAAGTCCTGGAAGACCGGAAAGGTCATCCATAGCATTATAAATATCCTTCAATCCTAGAAATATGCTCATAATGAGCATAGGTGACAGACAATAAAGTGCATTAATGGATTATAAATATACCAAGGTGATACTACACATCTATACATAGAGGGGGACATATTACAAGCTAAAAGATTAAAAAATTCAAAAATTCAAAAATTCAAAAATGCATAAAGGGGGTATATTAAAAGATTAATAATATGATACATATGTGTTAATGATGTTTTAAGCCACTAAATCTTAAAAATAGAAATATAAAATATATATAGAAAAGTATCAAATATGTGCAAAATAGCAATTTTCATATAAATAATTTATATGTAAAAATTGTACAAATTATAAAAAGTGGCATAGTTCGAAGTCATCATTAAGACCATATGGTTGCATAGTGTTCAAGTTAAAAATCCATTTCATCTCTGTTTGTCCAATTTGTTTATTGAGATCGCCCCCTCTCCAATTACCTACTATTTTTTGAATTCCCATAAACTCCATTAATTGGGGGTTACTGTTATGTTGATTCTTAAAATGCAGGGATACACTATGATTCAGGAAACCTTTCTTGATGTTTCTGATGTGTTCCTGAATCCTAGTGTTCAGAGTTCTATTAGTTCTACCTACATAGGCTAATCCACAAGGACATGTGATCATATAGATTACTCTGGTTGTATGGCACGTGATTATTTGTTTTATCTTATAACTTTTGTTTTTATCTTGTGGGTGACAGAATTCACGTAATGTCCTCCTATTGTTGTTGGAGCCCTTGCAGGCCCCACACATACCACATCCGTAGAATCCAGTTTTTTCTTTAAAAAACTGGTTTCTTAATTTCCTAGATGGTATGTGATTTTTAATCAATGTCCTTCTGAGATTCGGTACTCCCCTATAGACAATCTCCGGTGTATCTGGGAGTATTGAGTTTAATATAGGGTCATTTTTTAGGAGTGGCCAGTATTTTTGGATGATTTTCTTTAGACGTCTATTGTTATAATTAAAATCACAAATGAACTTTACATTCTGAGGTTCCATATTTTCTTTTTTTCTTTTGTACTCTATCAATTTTGTTCTATCTACAATTTCTACTTCGTTAAGGGCTTGTCTTAAGAGTTCTTCTTTATAACCCTTTTCCCTGAAGTCTTCCATTATTTTTTCCGACTGTTCCTGAAATTTATGTGAATCAGTGCAATTTCTCTTCATTCTCAGTAGCTGCGCCTTGGGGGCGTTTAACAGCCAAGGGGGGAAATGGCAGCTATTCTCCCCTATATAACTGTTCACATCTACCTTTTTAAAGTGGGTGCAGGTCTTGAGTATATTCTGTTCAACATAAATATTCAGGTCTAAAAATTCCACAGAATTCTTATTAAAATTGCTTGTAAGTTTTATACCCCACTCATTATTGTTCAAGTGATTTAAAAAAGACGTGAGTGATGTCTCGTCTCCCTCCCAGATAAAAAATATATCATCGATGTAGCGGCGATAGGTCACGAGGTTCGCATCCCATCTATGGTCACCATAGATAAATGTTTCCTCCCAATACGCCATAAACAGGTTTGCATAGCTGGGCGCGAACCTCGTGCCCATCGCCGTACCGCAAATTTGTAAAAAGAATAAATCATCGTACCAAAAATAGTTGTTCGTTAAAATCCAGTTGATCCCCTCTATGATAAAATCTATCTGTTTCTGTGGGAATTTCTTGGAGACTTCCAGAAAGTGCTTAGTTGCTTCACAGCCTTTTGTATGAGAGATTATTGTGTACAAGGAATTGACGTCTGCCGTTACCAAATAGTAATCCTCTTTCCATTGTATATCTTTAATTACTTGTAATATATTAATGGTATCCTTCAAGTAACTGGGGCATGTGCAAACTATAGGCTGTAGACATCTATCTATATATTGGGATAGTTTGCTTGAGATTGACCCTATCCCAGAGACTATTGGTCTCCCTGGAGGTCTGTCTTTATCCTTGTGAATTTTAGGTAAGTAATAAAATACCGGGATTTTGGGGTGTTGTACGTTTAAAAATTTATACTCCTTTTGGTTAAGAATCTCCATACTTTTACCTTTTTCAATCAAATTGTTATAGCTGAGTTTAATTTCTCTAGTAGGGTCTGTTTTTAAAATGCAGTAAGTGTGTTTATCATTCAAAAGTCTCCATGCTTCTTTATTGTAATCTTCCATATTTAAAATTACAATACCCCCCCCCCTTATCAGCCGGTTTGATTACCAGAGATTCATCATCTCTCAATTCTTTCAAAGCCTGTCTTTCTTGGATGCTTAGGTTATAGTTTTTCATTTTAGGTTTTTTTATTTTATTCATGTCACTCATCACCATCTTTTCAAACGCCCTCATTTCGTCTGAAATGAAATGGCGAGGAAAAAATGTGGAACCTTCTTTCAAATTTGTGTGTATAGTGTCTGATTCGTATTCAACTACAGGATTCTTAGTGGCCGGATGCTTTAGAAAAAACTTTTTCAGACACAATTTTCGTTTGAACCTGTTTAAATCAAGATACACGCTAAATCTGTCTATTGGTTTGGTCGGAGCAAACTTTAACCCGTTAGTCAATAGACTCATCTGCGGCTTTGTTAGTACTTTCTGAGAAAGGTTGAAGATTCCATTTTGTTTGGATTCTTTTCTCTCCTTTCTCTTTTGTAAAAATGTTCCTCCTCTACTTCCCCTTCTTCTATACTTCGTCTCCGCTTGCTTGGGGATAATCTGGATGTTGGAATCTCCTTGTGTCGACCTTTCGTCTGCCTGTGCCAAAAATCCTCATCTGTCTGAGGTGTGGAGAGGACTTGAAATCTATTATGTATTGTACCTTCATCTTGTTTATGGGGAGGTCTATAGGTCATCCCACGTCTATCATTGATGGTAGCCAGACTTGATTTAGGTGTTCTTGTTTTTTCTTTCATTGGGGATTTAGGTTGTTTTCTTCTACCTACCCTTTCCCATCCATCAATTGTACGTGTGGGTGTTCTTTGTACCCTCCATGATGGTCTTTCCCTTTGAGAGCGTTCTTTGCTCCTTCTACGGGTGGGAGTCCCTCTTATTTGGTCCCCATCTACCCTTCTCTTGTTTCTATGGAAATCGAATTTATCATTCCTATTCCATTCATTATTCCTGTTTTGTCTAATATTGCCATAGGATTGATCTTTCCCTTTCGCATATGATCTGATTTGGTTTTTTGCGTAATCCTCTTTATCTCGTAAGTACTTCCTTTTCTTAATCTCAATAGTGTTTTTTTCCACTTTTTCTAAATTTATTTGAATTTCATTCATTGCACTGGTGTATTGTTCCTTTGTCATATTTTCAACTAGAAAGTTTTTTATCTCAGTTATCTCTGCATCTAGTTTAGGTAGTGAGCCATTCCGTCTCTTAATGATCAGGCTCATCATCCCAAAGGAGAAGCTCTCCAAGAGGTCCGTCCATTCTTTTATAAAGTCTTCCTCTTCCTGATCGAATGAGGGACTTTTGGTAAAACGTAGGCCTCTTGGAGTAATTTCTTCTCTAACATATTTATCTAGTGTGGCAACTTCCCACTTTATCTTAATTTCTCTCATTAGTAGTTTCTCCAATTTATAACATGAATTTCGTATTTTTACTCTTAATTCCTGTCCGTTGTCCATATTGGGTGTTAAAGGATTATTAAATAGAGCATCTATGTTTTGTCCATATTTGGACCTATTCTCAAACAGAGACATTTATAGTTTAGCAGCACACACAGAGATGAAGAGTCGTGACAATGATAAATGGTATAACAAAAGTGTTCTGTGTTTACAGGCGCTTTGTATAAATTACATCAAGTGCTCTAAAGTGACAGCTGCTCCCACACAAAAACAGGAACTCTCCAATCCTGTCGTAATTCAATGTGAAAAAATTGACTAATACACTAATTTACATACACAGTTTCTTCTTGCTATCATTTTTGCTTTATTCTCATCTTTTATTGTTATTCTTCTAGAGCATCTCCCCCATGTCCAAGGCACCCACCAGCATCAATAAAGTCTCCATTTAAAACATCACCAGTTTTAATCCAAGGAAAGTTATCCTCTTTTCTATTTTTCTTTTCTAAGCAGCATCCAACTTCTCGACACCTTCACGTCACCACACCTCGACCACCATGCAGGGAATTCTATGCTGCCTTATAGGCTTTAAAACCCACTTTTTGTAGGACGGCATAGAACACCCTAACGGCGATAAGAGGTTTCACCACTGGTAATAATTGTGAGATCTATTTAAAAAATTGCTGTTGTACATCAACTCAAATTAGACTTTGGAAAGTCCCCCTTGAGCACAGAAAGTCTGAGAAATCATGTTTCCAAAACTATCTCAGAATTCCCAGATTCGCATGCAAATGAGCAGACAGGCATCGAGTTACAGACTTCACCCTGCATTTCTGCAGATACCCTTAGTAATGGACCCTGCTTTAAACCCAATTTTTGTTTTATCCAAAGCATGGTTTATGATCCAAAAGGACCAGAAATCAGCCATGCACTGAACAACTTGGACTTTTTAGGTCTCACCAGCATAGGCCATTTGTGGTCTGGTAGCTAAAGGCTCTCTGAGAGTATATAGCTAGCTGCCAAAAAGTTTGCAGTGATATCAAACACGATACAAATCCTCACAGTACAGATAGATAAATGATTGTTGTGTATCGTAAACTGATCTCTCCTCGCTCTCTCTCTGTGATAGATACATTTTTTACAAAGCCCCAAACATGTTTTACATTCATCATTGAGATCTCTAGAGCAGCATATCTGCTTTTATTACCCTTAGCATTTTTTTTTTAAAAATAAAATGAACTTAAAGTCAGTTTAACCCCTTAAGGACACATGACATGTGTGACATGTCATGATTCCTTTTTATCCCAGAAGTTTGGTCCTTAAGGGGTTAAATACTTGTGACGGTAGGTTGTTAGTTACCTAATGATAAAATAAAATATAGATAGGATATTTGGAGGAGAAATCCTCTTGTACGAACATCAATGATGAAGCACAGTACTTTTTTGCATTATATCATGTATACTCTGATCAATATATATACCTGGAATGTACATGTTAAATCTTATAAAGATTTACTCCAGCTTTAATAAAGTTTAAATGAAAAAAAAATAAAAAATGTATTCATCGAAACATTGTAGGTGACAAGGGAGTGGATCAGACCATAAAGTCCAGCATCACTGGCATTAATTCACAAAAGGCTGACTGACAGCCTCCCTGTCCAATCCCACTCAGAGTAGACCATGCAGAGAGCAATGCTGCAGTTCTATGTGTGACATCATTTAGCACAACACAAGTGCGTCTAAAGGTGTGTTCATGTTTTGCTTGTTGGGGGCAATTCTCTGCTCTGATATGATACACCAAGGAACCAACATGAGATGACAGGACAAGACTCAGTAACAGGACGGCTGCACTGTATCTGGGACTGTTGGGAGTTATGTAAGTGTGTTAATGCACGTGTAAGTATATGTGAATGATAGCAAAGTGTGCGTACAATATGTAGGTTCTGTGTCCCTGCACAGTCATTATGTCACATTGCTTATATAATGAGCTGCATATACTATGTTTGAGAATGCATACTGTTAAATATTTCAAACAGTTCATGGAAACTGCTTATGGTTTTGAAAGATGGATTATATGCAAGTGGTTTATGTAATATGAAGTGGCATTTCTCTGAGTCAGTGTCCACACAGAATATTCACATTACACCTGTGCTGTGAATTCACCATTTTGCACCTGTTTTTTCCTTTTGTTATCTGTAACAATTGGACCATGAAACATGCAATTTTTGCTCTATCTTTCATGTTGATAAAATAAACAGCTACATAACTAACTCTGGGACTGGAATTCACAGTGTTTCAGTAATTCAATGTTTTTGCTGTTCTAGTAAAGGCACATTTACTTTTAGTCTGTTTTCATGTATTTTTGTGAAATGGCAAAATTACACTACACTATGAGACAAAAAAATTAAGCAGTTAGGCAGTAATTGTGGACAACGTGTGCTTAGTGTGGCAAACCTACCTGCACCCATATTGTAGTAATGTTTCTCCATAAGAGAGTGATAAAAGATAACATAAAGGTACATTGAAATAAATTTGAAAAGGACAAACAGGAACACTTAAATAGTAGGGGTGTGAATGGGGGTGTAGGTGATTTATTAAAGGACCACTGAAGTCCACTTCATCTCAATGTGTTGTGGTCCTTTTGTTTTAACCTATAAAACATTGCCTCATAGTAGATATGGCAATGGTTGCATTGCAGGGTTAAATATGCCTTTGGTAAATGTCTTCCTGACAGCCATTAGAGGATCTTCCTTTATGACAATTAAGTCAAACTCGCTTCTCACAACTAGCCTCCATTTGATTGGTCATACATGCACTTTATGAGGAGCATTGGATTGGATGAAATAGAAGAGTCATCATGATGTCGTGGGAGGCAAATCAAGTGGCTGCAAGGACTAGATCTTGGCACTGGAAAAAAAGGTGAGTAAAACCCTTTTTACATTTTTTTTTAGTTTTTTTTTTTAGTTTTTTTTATATGCGGAGGAGAACACTATAGTGTTAGGAATACAGATTTGTATTCCTAACACTATAGAGTCCCTTTAATAACAATATTTGCAACTAAAATGGAATTTACAACATGAACAATTTATCTAATTTGCACAGACTGATTTCTAAACACATGTGCGGTAGTGATTACTGTGTAGTGTGACCAACCTTCTTTACCGTCCATTTACCCCCCCAATAAAACTTGAGACATATTTGTGGGATAAAAACAGGCCACAGCTTTATTTATAAATTAACAAATATGTATTAAACCAATAAATAACATTTACTAACAATATCAAGATGATATAAAATTAAACCACAGACTCGTCCTTGCCAAACCATTCCATCACCAAACATGAGTACTCCTGGGTGCCTGCCCTCCCCCTAATCCTTACACCACTTGGCCTCCAACCTGGCCTTAACTTACCACCATGCCAACCACTGGCCGGCCTTTGGCTCATTGGGCACGTCCGAATGTCCAAACATTTACCAGAGGTTAGGGGAGGGATCAGCCCCAACCTTCCTTCCTTCCCCTGTACTCTTGCTCCAACCCGGATTGGCAAGGACCATACCCGCCAACTGCGACAAGAAAAAGAGTTGGGTGGGAAGCTGTTACCAAGCCGTTATTTTAAGATGGCGGAAGTTAGGAGGCAAAATGCCTGCCTTATTCCTTTCTTTACCACTCTCCCATATTACACTTCACATCTCACTTCACAAACTTCGCATCTCACTTCACTGAGAAGATCTCTACAATCAGGAAAGAGATCTCTAATCTCTTTCCTACCCCTATCAATACAACACCCAACCCCACTCCACCTGCCATCCTGTGCTCATTTGCACCTGCTACAGCACAAGAGGGTTCTGCTCTTCTCCTGTCCTCCCGCCCCACCACCTGCTCCCTCGATCCTATTCCCTCGCATCTCATCCGCACTTTGTCTCCCTCTCTTGCTCTTCCTCTCGCTAACATCTTCAATCTCTCCCTTTCTTCTGGCACATTTCCCTCACCCTTCAAACATGCAACCGTAACCCCGATTCTGAAAAAGCCCAACCTTGATCCCAACTCCCCATCCAACTACCGCCCTATCTCGCTACTGCCATTTGCCTCCAAGATCCTCGAGAGAGTTGTGTACGCCATATTGACTGACTTTCTCGAATCCAACTCTCTGCTTGACCCCCTTCAGTCTGGATTCCGCGCTGGTCACTCTGTCGAGACTGCTGTGACCAAAGTATCCAACGACTTAATTGCTGCTAAATCTCGCGGCCAATACTCTATCCTAATCTTCCTTGATCTTTCTGCCACCTTTGACACTGTTGATCATCAACAGCTTCTTCACATTCTCCGTAACTTTGGTCTACAGGATACTGCTCTGTCCTGATGCTCCTCCTACCTCTCCCAGCGCTCTTTCAGTGTTTCTTTCTCTGGCACTGCCTCTTCTCCCCAACCCCTCTCTGTCGGCGTCCCCCAAGGTTCTGTCCTCGGCCCCCTACTGTTCTCTATCTATACTGCCTCCCTTGGTAAACTCAACAGATCCTTAGATGACACACAAATCTACCTCCCCTCTCTCCACCCACCTTGACTCGTGTTTCTGACTGCCTCTCTGCTATTTCCAACTGGATGGCTGCTCACTTCCTTAAACTCAACCTGTCCAAAACAGAACTTCTAGTTTTTCCTCCCTCAAGTGCTGCTACTCCTGTGTCTGTCTCCATCCAAGTCAACGGCGCTACTATCACTTCTACCTTGCAAGCTTGCTGCCTAGGGGTTCTTCTTGATTCTGACCTCTCTTTTACTCCTCATGTCCAATCGATAGCCAAATCCTGTCGCTTCCAACTCAAGAACATAGCACGCATCCGCCCATATCTAACGCCGGACGCGGCTAAGGTACCGGTTCATGCTATTGTTCTCTCTCGCCTTGACTATTGCAATCCCCTTCTCACCGGTCTTGCATGTTCCCAGCTTGCACCTCTGCAATCTATAATGAATGTGGCTGCGAGGCTTATTTTCCTGTCCAAAGGTAAAAATCAGTATGGTCCGTGGCGCTGAAAAAAGCAGCTAGAACACACTTAATGGGAATAATCACTAAATCCCACAACACAAAGTGAATACAAACAGAAATAGTGTGCAGCGCTGATTAGTAATACCACAAAATAAAATATAAATATAATACATGCACTGTGGTGGTGTATATACCCAATCAAAACACACATAAATATACCCCAAGTATATACAGGATCAGATGGTAGCCAGAAGTCAAATATTGTAAAATTCAGTAGTACATCCCATTTCTGAAAATCTGTATTGGGTGATGGTGTTTATAGATGGTAATCCCAAGGGTATTCTTCTGTGTGAAGCTTGTTCCTCAAAGTAAATGGTGTAGAACAGGCACACAAATTAGAAATCAAGTATAAGCATTTATTTGTAGAAAAATATAAAAATCTTACATTAAAGTAATAATGATGCCGTTCACAGGTAGATACCATAAGCACAACGCGTTTCGACGAACTGGCTCGTCTTCCTCAGGTGCAACAATAAATGACAAGCTTCAAATGCATATAAATAAAAAAATAGCGCGGGAAACGGGTACTTCCAACCCGCCCCCTTTGCCCAACAACCAATCGACAATGGATTTGCTCGTTCTTCTTTGATCCTCTCCGGTTACTGTAGTCGCGGCTGTTTTACTTCCGGTTTTCGGTACTTTGCGTTTCACTTCCGGGTTTTGTGCGTTCCACGGATGGCCAATCATGTTCTCTATGCGTTCCACAGGTCGCGAATACAGTCTCTGGATGCGAAAACTGTGACAATCACAGCTCAGTCCATATATGTAGTGTTGTCGCGAACCCGGAATTTTCGGTTCGCGAACGGCGAACGCGAACTTCCGCAAATGTTCGCGAACCGGCGAACCGCGCGAGCCGCCATTGACTTCAATGGGCAGGCGAATTTTAAAAACAACAGGGACTCTTTCTGGCCACAATAGTGATGGAAAAGTTGTTTCAAGGGGACTAACACCTGGACTGTGGCATGCCAGAGGGGGATCCATGGCAAAACTCCCATGGAAAATTGCACAGTTGATGCAGAGTCTGCTTTTAATCCATAAAGGGCAGAAATCACCTAACATTGACACCTGTCCTAAAAGCCCAGCCCTGATACACACTGACACAGAGCAGAATAGAGACTGTTCCCCCTACATAGGGTCACTTGGCAGATATGGATTGACACCTGTCCTCAAAACCCCTGATACACACTGACACAGAGCAGAATAGGGACTGTTCCCCCTACATAGGGTCACTTGGCAGATATGGATTGACACCTGTCCTCAAAACCCCTGATACACACTGACACAGAGCAGAATAGAGACTGTTCCCTGTCCACAGAGACCATGATACACACTGACACAGAGCAGAATAGAGACTGTTCACCGTCCACAGAGACCATGATACACACTGACACAGAGCAGAATAGGGACTGTACCCCCTACATAGGGTCACTTGGCAGATATGGATTGACACCTGTCCTCAAAACCCCTGATACACACTGACACAGAGCAGAATAGAGACTGTTCCCTGTCCACAGAGACCATGATACAAATAGACACAGACCAGAATAGGGACTGTTCCCCCTACATAGGGTCACTTGGCAGATATGGATTGACACCTGTCCTCAAAACCCCTGATACACACTGACACAGAGCAGAATAGAGACTGTTCCCTGTCCACAGAGACCATGATACACACTGACAAAGAGCAGAATAGGGACTGTTCCCCCTACATAGGGCCACTTGGCAGATATGGATTGACACCTGTCCTCAAAACCCCTGATACACACTGACACAGAGCAGAATAGAGACTGTTCCCTGTCCACAGAGACCATGATACACACTGACACAGAGCAGAATAGGGACTGTTCCCCCTACATAGGGTCACTTGGCAGATATGGATTGACACCTGTCCTCAAAACCCCTGATACACACTGACACAGAGCAGAATAGAGACTGTTCCCTGTCCACAGAGACCATGATACACACTGACAAAGAGCAGAATAGGGACTGTTCCCCCTACATAGGGTCACTTGGCAGATATGGATTGACACCTGTCCTCAAAACCCCTGATACACACTGACACAGAGCAGAATAGAGACTGTTCCCTGTCCACAGAGACCATGATACACACTGACACAGAGCAGAATAGGGACTGTTCCCCCTACATAGGGTCACTTGGCAGATATGGATTGACACTTGTCCTCAAAACCCCTGATACACACTGACACAGAGCAGAATAGAGACTGTTCCCTGTCCACAGAGACCATGATACACACTGACACAGAACAGAATAGGGACTGTTCCCCCTACATAGGGTCACTTGGCAGATATGGATTGACACCTGTCCTCAAAACCCCTGATACACACTGACACAGAGCAGAATAGAGACTGTTCCCTGTCCACAGAGACCATGATACACACTGACACAGAACAGAATAGGGACTGTTCCCCCTACATAGGGTCACTTGGCAGATATGGATTGACACCTGTCCTCAAAACCCCTGATACACACTGACACAGAGCAGAATAGGGACTGTTCCCCCTACATAGGGTCACTTGGCAGATATGGATTGACACCTGTCCTCAAAACCCCTGATACACACTGACACAGAGCAGAATAGAGACTGTTCCCTGTCCACAGAGACCATGATACACACTGACACAGAGCAGAATAGAGACTGTTCACCGTCCACAGAGACCATGATACACACTGACACAGAGCAGAATAGGGACTGTTCCCCCTACATAGGGTCACTTGGCAGATATGGATTGACACCTCTCCTCAAAACCCCTGATACACACTGACACAGAGCAGAATAGAGACTGTTCCCTGTCCACAGAGACCATGATACACACTGACACAGAGTGTCCGCGTGAAATAGGGCCGTGAGTAATGACGTCACGGGTAGCCTGCTATAGTATCGCATAGGGTGGAAGAGCTGATAGGACATCTGAAACGTAGTGGGATGGAGATGCTTAATTTGTCTCCAAAATGCTTGACACCACCCCATAGTGAATCTCTGCAAACTTTAATACCATCAGAGGAGGAAGAATGTGGCAGCCCACTGGGATTATTCGAAAAATTTCAAATTGATGATTTTCCAGACCCTGGGGTTGACATTAGTCCAGATTTACATCTTGTGACCCATGAGGATGTTCCAGGCACTACTTGTGAAATAAAGACAGATAATAAAGTGAATGATCCTTCTCCTTGGGACTTGCACCCTGTCGTTGAAGGTGGAGTAGGCAATGGCAAGAGCATGCTGTGGGTAGTCAGTGCAAACACTCTCTTCCCGGTGAATAATGAGGAGACTAACTATGATGACGTTATTTGCGTTGAAAGTAATGATGCCAGAGATCTTTTGAAACCATATGGAAGGAACGAATTGGTTAAAAGAAAGGCAAGAGACCACCTGCATATAGACAAGAATACGCATAAGAGAAAGAAGAGAACAGGTGAAAAAGAGAAGCTGCAGACTGCCTATCTGCAAATAGTTGAGTTATGTCCTGAAGATGTCCGTGTTACCACAGTGCAGACTCTGTTTGATACACTACTGAGGAGAGTCAGAGAAACCCCAGATCTTCACGTATTGGATGAGTCGGTGCGTGGAGTTGCAGAGAACGTAGAACAAGAAATATTTAAACTTTTCCTGTGTACTGACAGCAGATATAAGAATAAATACCGGATCCTCCTTTTCAATTTGAAGGACCCTAAAAATCAGATCCTGTTCCGTCGTGTGGTCCTTGGTGAAATCACCCCACAGTGTTTGGTTCTAATGAGTGCAACGTAAATTGGCAATGTGCACTGGAACAGTTCTGCAGAGCACACGCTGAAGGAAGGACTGACAGAGCCGCTTGAAGACAAGTAACTGCTATTCAATCTATAACAGTGAAAAACTAATTTTGGTTTTAAAAGCACGCTATAGAGACACCAGATATGATTGGCAATGTGCACTGGAACAGTTCTGCAGAGCACACACTGTAGGCCTGAGACACCCGCTTGAAGACAAGTAACTGCTATTCAATCTATAACAGTGAAAAACAAATTTTGGTTTTAAAAGCATGCTATAGAGACACCAGATATGATTGGCAATGTGCACTGGAACAGTTCTGCAGAGCACACACTGTAGGCCTGAGACACCCGCTTGAAGACAAGTAACTGCTATTCAATCTATAACAGTGAAAAACAAATTTTGGTTTTAAAAGCACGCTATAGAGACACCAAATATGATTGGCAACTGTCAAAGCACGCTGGAACAGGTCTACAGAGCACACGCTGAAGTAGGCCTGACACCCAGACGCTTGCAGACAACTAACTGATCTTCTATTACAGTGAAAAAAAATGATTTATTTAAAATCTAAAGCTTAAGCTATTGTTAAAACAGATATGAGTGGTGGCACTGGGCAAGTGGGCACAGTATCCAATGTGAACCTCACACAGAAGCTGGCAGGCAGGCAACTGCTCTTCTATTACAGTGAAAAAAAAATATTTATTTTAAATGTAAAGCTTAACCAATTGTTAAAGCAGATATGAGTGGTGGCACTGGGCAAGTAGGCACAGTATCCAATGTGAACCTCACACAGAAGCTGGCAGGCAGGCAACTGCTCTTCTATTACAGTGGAAACAAAATTTTGGTTGTAAAAGCACGCTATAGAGACACAAGATATGAGTGGCAACTGTCAAAGCACGCTGGCACAGGTCTGCAGAGCACACGCTGAAGTAGGCCTGACACCCAGACGCTTGCAGACAACTAACTGCTCTTCTATTACAGTGAAAAAAAAAATATTTATTTTAAATGTAAAGCTTAACCAATTGTTAAAACAGATATGAGTGGTGGCACTGGGCAAGTAGGCACAGTATCCAATGTGAACCTCACACAGAAGCTGGCAGGCAGGCAACTGCTCTTCTATTACAGTGAAAAAAAAATATTTATTTTAAATGTAAAGCTTAACCAATTGTTAAAACAGATATGAGTGGTGGCACTGGGCAAGTAGGCACAGTATCCAATGTGAACCTCACACAGAAGCTGGCAGGCAGGCAACTGCTCTTCTATTACAGTGGAAACAAAATTTTGGTTGTAAAAGCACGCTATAGAGACACCAGATATGAGTGGCAACTGTCAAAGTACGCTGGCAGGGTTGTGCAGGGCACACGCTGAAGGAAGGCCTGACAGAGCCGCTTGAAGGACACTGACTGTCTGCTATTAGCTTACACTGGAAACCTTTTTTCTTTGTAAAAGCACGCTAAAGAGACACCAGATATGATTGGCAACTGTCAAAGCACGCTGGCACAGGTCTGCAGAGCACACGCTGAAGTAGGCCTGACACCCAGATGCTTGCAGACAACTAACTGATCTTCTATTACAGTGACAAAAAAATGATTTCTTTAAAATCTAAAGCTTAAGCTATTGTTAAAACAGATATGAGTGGTGGCACTGACTGTGCAAATGGGCAAGGCATCCAACCTGACCCAGATGCTTGCAGACAACTAACTGATCTTCTATTACAGTGAAAAAAAATTATTTATTTTAAATCTAAAGCTTAACCAATTGTTAAAACAGATATGAGTGGTGGCACTGGGCTAGTGGGCACAGTATCCAATGTGAACCTCACACAGAAGCTGTCAGGCAGGCAACTGCTTTTCTATTACAGTGAAAAAAATTATTTATTTAAAATCTAAAGCTTAACCAATTGTTAAAACAGATATGAGTGGTGGCACTGGGCAAGTGGGCACAGTATCCAATGTGAACCTCACACAGAAGCTGGCAGGCAGGCAACTGCTCTTCTATTACAGTGAAAAAAAAATATTTATTTTAAATGTAAAGCTTAACCTATTGTTAAAACAGATATGAGTGGTGGCACTGGGCAAGTAGGCACAGTATCCAATGTGAACCTCACACAGAAGCTGGCAGGCAGGCACCTGCAATTACATTACACAGGAAAAAAAAAAAAAGCAGCCTGATGTTATAGCCCTAAAAAGGGCTTTTTGGGGTGCTGTCCTTACAGCAGAGATCAGATGAGTCCTTCAGGATTGTAGTGGACACTGAATACCCTAGCCTAGCTATCAATTTCCCTATCTAATCAGCAGCAGCTAAACTTTCCCTCCTCTCACTAAGCATGCATCTTCCGAATGAATCGAAAATGGATGCTGGGAGGGAGGTTGGAGGGTGTGGAAGGGAGGGAGTGCTGCTGATTGGCTGGAATGTGTCTGCTGACCGAGAGGCACAGGGTCAAAGTTTGCCCAATGATGACGAATAGGGGGCGGATCGAACTGTGCATGTGTCCGCCCGCCGCGGCGAACGCGAACACGCTAATTTCGCCGGGAACTGTTCGCCGGCGGACAGTTCGGTACATCACTACATATATGTCCATAATAAAAGGTCCATGAATTAAATAAAAAGGAAAAAATTATATGTATAGTAATTATAAAAATAGACACATGTATAAAACAAGAGTAACAAATACCTATATAGTATGGATGTAGAAAGGATCTTAAAGTTAGATATAATTTTACCACATGACAGGAGGCTTCATATTTGCATATCTTTCTTTACTGAAAACTCCAGCAGCATAGAAACAGTAACAACCAATCAGAGAAAAGATATGGTGCCCATAAAAGGCCCTGTCTATGACATCACTTCCTCTTTCTTTGCTGCTCCAGCCATCAACAGGTCAGAGTATTCATTACCTCTCTATTTATTTACATCTTTTATAATTTTATTACCTATCTATTTCTTTATTCTCACCCTGCTACCTATAACCTGTCCCTTTCCTTTTCCCTTATTCAGTTCCCCTGCTTCACCGGTCTTGTTATCTTTTTGTGATTTATTGTGCTTGTATAGTTTATTGTGCTTGGATAGTTTATTGTGCTTGTATATTTTATTGTGCTTGTATATTTTCGCGGCGGTCCGCGGGCGTCACGGCTGTCTGTGCCGCGCTCGCCGCATGGACCGGCACTCTGTACATACAGGGGGCTGGGTGGGGACGGGTGGGGGGTAGCCGGGGTTAAATTCTCTTTTTCCCGCATTTTTTCCGGCCCGCTCGCGGCTGCGGGTAGTTCTTGCACGCGCGGCTGGCGGCCATCTTGGATCTCGCGGCTCGCGAGACCCGCGACGGCCGCCCTACCTTCACGGCGGTCTGGAAATCACCCGACCGCCGCAACGAGCTTGGGGATTGCCCTCAGGGCATTTTTTTTTTTTCCTCCCCTAACTCATCTTTCACTGGCATTAGGATTACACCAAGTAAAATAACCCTTGCAAAGGGAAAAACGGCATGCAAACTTCTGACTTATGAGGGCTATATAGCACTATTGTTTCTCTATCTGCCCTTATACTGAGCATATTTCTTAAAGGGTCCCTGCAGGGACATATGAAATATTACATCACCCCTCAGGGGATTTGGCAATACTGTACCCTTCTAAGGGGAATTCATATTAATTACCCTACACAGGGTCATATTATAATCTGCTGTGTAATTACACACTGGCTAGAGGATCATGTGTGCTGATATTCTTAACGTTTCCCTGTTGCGATTTTTTGCCGCAGTGCCTGCCAACAGTGTCTGCCAAACAAATATTTACATGCAGGCATTAAAGGAGACACAATATTTTTCCTATACCCCACACAGGATCTTTATGTCTTTGTACCTTATCCAGGGTCATTCTATATTACTACACCCTATCCAGGGTTATGCTATATTACTATACCCTACAGGAATCACCGGATCACCGCGCCCTGCAGCTGGATTAACCCCTTCAGGGGTTCCCCTCTCTGGGCACATTCATTTATTGATACAATTATAATTTTTTATTCTCATGGATATATCTCTCATGGTGCCTTACACTGGATGATTATATGTGAGCACACAGTCTATGTATTATTGTGAAGCCATACAATATCACAGTTGTTATACAAAACATATACTGTACCTATAACAAGATCAACTATATCACTATACCCCACAAAGGGCATTTTGTATTACTGTACCCTGCAAAGGGCATATTATATTATATTATCGTACCCTACAGAGGGTCATATTATATTACTGTACCTGACGGTGCAAATTTATGTGGGTGTCCTCTGGGTATTTTTTCATGGCACACCACCTGGGGTGACCCCCCAGATATGCATGCAAGGTCATTCATAGACCATTACATTGATGTGGGTGTCCTCTGGGTATTTTTCATGGCACACCACGTGGGGTGACCCCCCAGATATGCATGCAAGGTCACTCATAGACCATTACGTTGATGTGGGTGCCCTCTGGGTATTTTTCATGGCACACCACCTGGGGTGACCCCCCAGATATGCATGCAAGGTTATTCATAGACCATTACGTTGATGTGGGTGTCCTCTGGATTACCACGGCACGCCACCCGGGGTGAACCCCGATGGAATACACAAAGTCCAACGCCTCAACTTTATCACTCAGAACTGCATACATATATGTATGTTTTAACACTGACTGGCAGTTTTACATTAAAGAAACAGTACCACCTTGCTGGATACGATTTGCAGGCAGGATCATGAGTGAACTGAGTGTATTACGGAGTACCCTTCACAGGGATACATATCTGTACAGTTACTGTACCTGGCGTACATATTGAACGTGGGTGTCCTCTGAGTAAATTTTCATGGCACACCACCTGGGGTGACCCCCAGACATGCATGCAATACTTGTAAGGTGCCAACAATTATAATGTGGGTGTCCTCTGGGTTACCATGGCACACCACCTGGGATGACCCCAGTCGAACACACGTTGGCCCTGCAGCTGCAGACCTTATGGAGACAGGTCCCACGCGCTTCTATAATAAGCCTGTATAGTTACATCCGTGCATACAGCTCTGGCGTGCCTTTATGGTGAACCCGGCTAACCGGACCAACACTACCGGTCAATCGCGCCTACGCCACAGCTCCCAATAGCCGGATTAAACTAATGGAGGTGACCCCTCTACTCTTGACACGAGTATTTCATACACTCAGACAATCTGATGCAGGCAATTCAAGCCGCTTTACCTGGGTGACCCCCAGTGCTACCAGGAGTCTAGCACCCCTACCCTCAAACACTACTCCCACTGACTACCACTATCTCCCAACAGGATGAGAACGGGTCATGGAGAACACTCTCAACCCCCTAGGACTTCTAGGCATTGATAAACGACGCAGTAGCGGCCTCAGTGGAGAAGGTTTCTTGTTATGAACTCTGCCCCAAACTGCTTGCTGGAGACCTCAGCAGCAAGGTGGCGTGGCCGAGCGGTCTAAGGCGCTGGATTTAGGCTCCAGTCTCTATGGAGGCGTGGGTTCGAATCCCAGCCCCACGAGCCTTCATGTCAAAACGGCAAGGGAAGGGCTCCACCCCCCCTACCACTATGGTCTAAGACAAGTTGCCCATCGAACAGACCAAGTAGACGGAACGCTGGGAATCCGCGACCCTGTCCACCACAATCTTCCGACAAAGAAGACTACTATCCACCACGCACGTTGGACATCGCCATCTGAGGAAGGGGAACGTGAGAACGACTAGTATTCGGCCCAGAAGCACAAATCCTACTATTTGACGGCGGGAACTTACCCACCACACTAACTTTAGCCCAAACCTCGCTGAAGCATACCCTCCACACCCCTTCGGGGAAAGGCGTTTTCGGGAGGACTGGTCGTTAGCGGAACCGAACCACCAACCGCTTCATCTACTAGTGAGTCAACCTATCACCAAGGGAACTCCTACGTGGTATACAAACGCTTCAGGATAGAAAAAATCAACCTTCTACTAGACCTCCTGAACGATAACGACTGGTTTACACATCTGGACCCCGAGGACACATACTTGTCAATATCCACTACCCTAAACTACCTAGTTTTCCTCCGATCCCAGTGATAAGGACTAACACAGCCGTTTACGACTCCGTGGTACCCACAAAGCTACTGAAGCCGGTGAGGGCTCACATCCGCGAATTTGGACGTGCGATGTCTCGTGTACCTGGAAGACTGGCTGACCCTTTGCGAATCCAGGCTACGTTTGCGGTCAAATTTGACGTTCACGTTCTGGACTCCACGGGTTTTTTGGTAGTACGCAGACAAATCGCTCCCCCATCTGTGTCAGGTCAGTTCCTCTGTTTCGACATCGACTTGGAGAACTACGTTCCGCGTCGGTCCCCGACAAGATCACCCCTATACGGATGGATATCGGACACGCTCTAAGGTTGGATACGATTCCTCTCAGAATACTCACCGGATTGTGGGATTCCTCTCCTCCTCCGTACAATCGATATTCCCTGGCCCACTACACTACAGGGCCATGCAACGACTGCTGGCTAGATACGTACACGCCGGTCACTCATGCGACCACTGGATCCCACTGTCGGCAGAAGTGAGGACGGAATTCCGAGGGTGATTACTTCACTTGCAAACTTGGATCGGCAAATCGATCTTTGACGCTTCCTCCGGATGCGTAGTGGTGGATGAACCCATACAAATGGACCCAACCGCTCTCCACAATGGCAAGGGTGCTTCGATACACACGCACACACAGGATATCGCTCCTGCTCATGACACCCCTCGGAAAATGCCAACCGTGGTTCCCGGATCGCCTGGGGGCGTCTCGCGGAGACCCTCTACCACTCCCTACCTTCCCTCTACTTTTGACGGGAACTCAAGGGGAAGCCCACTCCTTTGTCATGGAAGGACGACTGGCACTAGTGGACTGGACGATTTCAGGGCCTCCTGAAATGACCACGACCTATTGCACCAACTAAGACCTCTGATGGGACTCAGGCTCCCGGCACCAGAAAATGCTATATTTCTGCCTGATCGGCCTGGAGTGTTTGGTGGGTGGAAAGGGATTCCGATCCCTTTACCGCACCTGTCCCACCGATCCTTAACTATCTGTCACACCTGGTCTCGTTGGGGCAGTCATATCGATCCCTCAACGTGATCGGATCCGCCATATCGGTGGCGCACGTACCGGTACAGGGCGGACCAGTAGGTCAAGATCCACTGGTTTGTCGACTACTGCGGGGTGCCGAATTATCGAGACCAGGCACCCAAGTATTCACACCTCTGGCAGGTGGATGTGGTGCTGTGATTCCTTGGGGGAATAGCAGGACAATCCTTGTTTGTCACTGAAACAACTTTCAGCCAAACTCGCCCTCTTGTTATGACTCGTCTTATTTAGACGGGTGACGGACGTTAGGGCTTTCGATATGGATGTTTTTTCTCTCACACCAGACGGGATTACCTTTACCATATCGAGACGAACTAAGTCCAGTTCATCTTCGGTGTCATACCCATACTTTGTGTCAGACACCAAACTAGGTGTGGTCGGAACGCTAATGGGGTATACCGAAATCATTCCCCCTTCGTATTCATGCGACGGGTCTACTCCTGACTTCTTACGTGGAACCTCATGGAGAGGTGTCTACCGCTACACTGGCCAGATGGATCCGCTGGCTATTGCAGCTAGCGGGCGTCGAACCTTGTTTCGGAGCCTACTCGGTCAAGGGAGCGGTGGCCCCACAAGTCCTTTTCTGCCGACGCTTCCCTAACCGACATTATACGATGCGCGGTTTGAGCGCGAGAGGGTACGTTTGGAACGCTCTATTTCGGCAAACATCTCATACTTCCTTCACACTGGTCAATTCTAAGCTTTAAAAATGCAAATATGAAGCCTCCTGTCATGTGGTAAAATTGAAGATTATACTAGCTTTAGTGTACTAATAATCTTAATTTTAGTAATGACAGGAGGCGAATATTTCCCACCCTATAGGATCCCTCCCATGTTTTTCTCGTGTTGAACAGATTATGCCCTTTATGTTCAGGAAGGTAAGTACGTTATGGTTGTATGTTTGCTACTTAGATATGTGGCTTGAGAGACTTGTATAGGCTGAATAATTAGACATGTACCTTGAATTATGTTGTGTTTACAGATTCTTAAATATCATTGCTTTAGAATGAATTTATATTGATATGTTACTCATTCTAGTATCCATTGGTATATCAGATTCTTAATGTTTATTGTATGCGGACAAGCTACCACGCCAGAGTCCTTTCACCTTTTTCTTTTTCTTACAGCGTGAACGTCTTCTCATCAAGGCAAAGACTCACCTTCCATAACTCTACATCACGGAACTACTGGAGTTGATTATTCTAATATGTTGTGGAACTGTTGACGTAATATGATTATGTTTATTGTTGCTATTTATTGTTTCGCTTCAAAGAAAGAGGAAGTGATGTCATAGACAGGGCCTTTTATGGGCCAACTATAGGTTGTAAAAAAGTATCAATATAGTGGGACCGAGGTGAAAGAAGTGAATTCACCCCTGCCACTATAGGTCGACCTGGGGGATGTACTGGGTCTTTGTGCATCTTGGGGAGGATATAAATTACTGGGATAATAGACTTATCCATATTTAAGAATTTATATTCGTCCTGGTTCAAGACACCTTCCTCCAAACCTTGATTCAAAAATGTAATAAGAGCTTTTTTAATATTAGGTTCTGGATTAGTCGTAAGTTTGCCATATGTGGTCTCTTCTTTAAGTTGATTAAAAATTTCCTCTAAATAAAATTCCCTGTTCATGATAACCACACCCCCTCCCTTATCTGCCGGTTTGATAATAATTTTATCGTCCTTCCTAAGGTCCTCTAGGGCCTTTCTCTCGCCCCATGTGAGATTTTGTTGGAACTTAGACAGTGGTTTAATTTTTTTCAGGTCAATAATACATGCTTTTTCAAAAGCTTTCATACTGGCTGTTTTTAAATAATGAGGGAAGAAGGAAGATTTAGGTCTTAGATCAGTATGTTTGAATCCTTCTAACTCCAATGCAACGGGTTCTTGATCTCCTTTAGTGGCAAAAAAAATATTGAGGCATAATTTTCGCATAAATCTATTGAGGTCCATAAACGTATCAAATTTGTTAATATTGCAGCTATTACTCTGAGATCAGTAACCAAGAAGTCAATTTTTTGGATTTAAGGATTTTTATTAAAAATAATAAGATTATGACAAGCACTTATTTCAAAACTGTCGACGTTAACAGCTATATTAACTGTGACAGCTGTCATTTTAAGCCGTGGCTTTCTAATGTCCCTAAGGGTCAATTCATTAGACTTAAACGGAATTGCACTGAGGAAGATACGTTTTTAGATCAATCTGAATTTTTAAGAAAACAGTTTATTCAAAAAGGTTACGAGAAAGATGCCATAGAAGAACATTTTAAAGTAGTATACACTAAGCCCAGAGAAGAATTTTTAACCTATAAAAAGAGGGATAAGGATACTAGAGAAGAAAAAGTCTCTTTTATTTGTGATTTTAACTCCCAGAGCCATTCTTTTCATAAAATTTTAAAAGAGCATTGGCACATTTTAAAACAAAATGAGGACTTGTACTCCTTCATAGGAGATAAACCATGGGTAATATACAGGGGCGCTAATAATTTAAAAAATATTTTAACCCATAGCTATATAACCAAGGAAATGGGGTCAAATAAAGATGTGCATGGAAATACCCTTAGAGGTTTTTATAACTGTGGAAATTGCAGGGCTTGCAAAACTAGCAGAACTTTAACTAGAAAAACAGAAAAATTCCAGTCTAACATAACTAAAAAGGAATATAGTGTTAAAGAATTTATAACCTGTAGTTCCAACAATATTGTCTATCTATTAACGTGTATATGTGGTTTGCAATACGTGGGGCGAACTATCCGACCATTGAAAATTAGAATTGGCGAACATTTAAGAAATATACAGAATGGGGTTTTAACCCATTCTGTATCTGCTCATATACACCAAAAACATAATGGAGACACAAAAGCATTGCACTTTATGGGAATTCAGAAGGTTCTAAAACCTTGGAGAGGGGGTGACCATTTGAAGATCCTCAATAAAACAGAAATGAGATGGATCTTCGATTTGGAAACCCTCTCTCCCCAGGGGTTAAATATCGGTTTTGATATGTATAATTATATCTAACTTTAAGATCCTTTCTACATCCATACTATATAGGTATTTGATACTCTTGTTTTATACATGTGTCTATTTTTATAATTACTATACATATAATTTTTTTCCCTTTTATTTAATTCATGGACCTTTTATTATGGACATATATGGATTGAGCTGTAATTGTCACAGTTTTCGCATCCAGAGACTGTATTCGCGACCTGTGGAACGCATAGAGAACATGATTGGCCATCCGTGGAACGCACAAAACCCGGAAGTGAAACGCAAAGTACCGAAAACCGGAAGTAAAACAGCCGCGACTACAGTAACCGGATAGGATCAAAGAAGAACGAGCAAATCCATTGTCGATTGGTTCTTGGGAAAAGGGGGCGGGTTGGAAATACCCGTTTCCCGCGCTATTTTTTATTTATATGCATTTGAAGCTTGTAATTTATTGTTGCACCTGAGGAAGACGAGCCAGTTCGTCGAAACGCGTTGTGCTTATGGTATCTACCTGTGAACGGCATCATTATTACTTTAATGTAAGATTTTTATATTTTTCTACAAATAAATGCTTATACTTGATTTCTAATTTGTGTGCCTGTTCTACACCATTTACTTTGAGGAACAAGCTTCACACAGAAGAATACCCTTGGGAGTACCATCTATAAACACCATCACCCAATACAGATTTTCAGAAATGGGATGTACTACTGAATTTTACAATATTTGACTTCTGGCTACCATCTGATCCTGTATATACTTGGGGTATATTTATGTGTGTTTTGATTGGGTATATACACCACCACAGTGCATGTATTATATTTACATTTTATTTTGTGGTATTACTAATCAGCGCTGCACACTATTTCTGTTTGTATTTATTTTCCTGTCCGGTCGCACCTCCCATGCCTCCATGCTCTGTCAGTCACTGAATTGTCTTCCAGTTAGATATAGGGCCCAATTCAAAATTCGGGCACTTGCTTACAAATCCCTACATAATGCTGCTCCAACATACCTAGCCTCCCTCATACAGAAGTATGTCCCATCGAGACCCATGCGCTCAGCCCAAGACCTATGCCTATCCTCTGCCCGGATCCCCACCACTGATGCTCGCCTTCAAGACTTCTCCAGGGCTGCACCTCTTCTGTGGAACTCCCTTCCCTCCTCAATCTGACTTTCACCCAGCCTCCACTCCTTAAAAAAATCTTTGAAAACTCACTTCTTCATTAAAGCGTATCAATTACACTATCAGCAGGTTTCTCATCCCCAACCCATGACTCCTTTCCTGCAACTGTCAAAACTGACATACCAAGCACTCAATAAACCCTTCTCTAACAAACTATTTAATTCCCCTACTCTAACCCTTTGTGTCACTATACCCCACTCCCTCTAGCATGTAAGCTCATCGAGCAGGGCCCTCAACCCCCCTGTTCCTGTTTGTCCAGTGGTCTGATCTCAATTATGTGTCTGTTAGTCCACCCATTGTACAGCGCTACGGAATTTGTTGGCGCTATATAAATAATAAAATAAAAATAATTACACCTACACTTCACCACACCCACACATGCCTCTTATCAGGCTAGCTTTCAGACTCCCTTCTCAGGATCTTGTATTGCAGTTTAAGTACACAATACAGCCAAGTTATGTACCTTTGTACATTAGTGACTTTTTCTGGCTTTTTTCAAAATAAATTCTGCCACTGTTCATCATTTTCTGATGTTTTTACCATTGATTACATTTATGATATAAGACAAGTCAGTAGTAACAAAAAAAACATATTTGCAATTTGAAGGATTTTTTTATTCCTTAAACAAAAAGGAAGATTGTGAAAACTTACATAAAAATGCCACTGAGAGTGGAGGAAATATTTGTCAGGAAAAAAAAAAAAAAACACCTGGCAGTTGTACACTTATTTTAAATCTTTGGAAATGACAAATGTGTTAAAAGAAAGAAAAAGGAAAATAAAATGATGCAACAGGTGCAATAAGGAATATATATAATTGTTATTTTGCTTTATTTTAATTTATTATTTTCATTAAATTGCATGAGTCATGCAATGTTCCAGTACCCTATAGAACTACAAATACATTTAATTGTCCTTGATGTAGATTGGAGTCCCATCCAAAAATTAATACATGGTAATGTGGCAAGCTATTCTGGTCCTAGAGTCCTATCTCTGAACGGACTGGAGATAACTGGTTCTGGCTGGCCAATTCTTTTAGTTTCCCTCTCTCAACCTGGGATCCTAGCTGGGTTATGCATTGCATCTCTCCTGTATATTTTAAAAACAAAGTTACTATGTACATAATCCTCAATGTATATTATTTTTAACTTGCCACACTGGTGTTCCAATACAAAACTCTGTGTAGGGCCTCAAAAAAATAGAAAGAAAATGCACTTTCAATAACATATACGATTCTCCTTGAAATTCCACATTTAAGAGACTATCATTGAAAGATTGTCTCTCACATGTTGTGACAGACATTTTGTTTCTCAATGAGTCATTTTTTCCTTTGTCTGCTGAGCAATATCAAAAGGACAGGTATTCAGCATCAGTAACCGTAGTTGGAAAAAAAAAAGAATTACTGTCTTGAAAATTATTATTTTGACAAAAACACAAACATATACTGGAATGTTTACATTGGTATAAGTCAGAAAATGACAGGTTACAGTTTATTCATGAAACAGCGATTACAAACATAAATAATATTGCCAAGGCAACTGTCACTGTTCTGTCTGTCTCTTCACCAGACATGAACTATAAAGCTTACCTATGTCATGAATCGCTTCGTGAGTGATATGTGTGGCATAGAGAATACCAAATGATTGAGGAGAGGTAGTGATACAGATTACATTTACTGATGAAATATCAAAATGGTAAGATAAACATAGTTGTACTATTCATTAGAACTAAAAAAAAATATTTTAAGACTGGAACTGAATTATAAGTGAGAACAAGAAACATTGCTCTTTGTAGATTAGTCTGTAAGACAGACATAGGTCTCAAAGTCAATTCACCTGAAGGCCACATACCTAAATATTGCCTCCACAGAACAATATGCACACATGTACACAAAAATCCATACTCCCTTACTTAGACACATACAAATCTTTACTAGCTTACACAGATACATACAACTACAGATTTCCATATATATTTATGGCTACACACAGGGCCGGTGCAATGATTTTTGATTACATAGGCGAAGATGCATTTTGATGCAAACCATCCAACCCTCCCCCCCAATAAATGCATCTTTACCTGTGTGTCCCGTAATAACACTCTTGAATTTCTTATCCCCTTTTGTCAGGGGTCAAGTCCTGGGGAATAAAGTGTGGGAACTCACTCGAGTTCCACCCCCACCCCACCACCAAAAAAAAACAAACTTGTATGCATATATAAACGCGTACACACACACTCAGGTGCACACATACACTTACAGACACACGCGTACACTCACAGACACACAAAGACACACACACAAACACACACAGACACACACACACAAATTCACAGATAGACACACATACTCTCACAGACACACTCACAGACACACACACACACTCCCAGACACATACACACACACTCCCAGACACATACACACACACATACATACACTCACATACACACAGAGTCACAGACACACACCCAGGCACACACACTCCCAGACACATACACTCCCAGACACATACACACACACACTCACAGACACACACACAGACACCAACACACACATACACTCACAGACACACAGACACACTCACTCCCAGACACACACACATACACACACACACACACTCCCAGACACATACACTCCCAGACACATACACACACATACACTCCCAGACACACACACTCCCAGACACATACACACACACACATACACTCCCAGACACACACTCCCAGACACACACACTCCCAGACACATACACTCCCAGACACACACACTCCCAGACACATACACATACATACACTCCCAGACACATACACACACACACACTCCCAGACACATACACATACATACACTCACAGACACACACACTCCCAGACACATACACACACACACACTCCCAGACACATACACATACATACACTCACAGACACACACACTCCCAGACACACTCACCCACAGACACATACACACACATACACTCACAGACACACAAATATATGTATATTTTTTTAAATTTAAAAATGTCCACCCAGCCTCCCTACCTGGAAAACTGGCGTGGACCTGTCCCTGGGGTCCAGTGGGGCTTCAGTGCGGCCGGCTCTTGTCTCGCTGTCAGACACGGCGAGGGAGCTGTGTTCTCTCTGCTCCCTCTCGCCGCGCGGGCTGTCTACTGATGCCGGGAGCCGGAAATGACGTCATATTCCGGCTCCCAGCATCAGCAAACGGCGCACGGCGAGAGGAAGCAGAGAGAACACAGCTCCCTCGCCGCGTCTGACAGAGAGACAAGAGCCGGCCGGGGGGGGGGGTCCTTCAGGTGGCCATTAGGCCACCTCTTGGGCCCCCCATGACAGGGGGAACACAGGGGCATTTGGGGGCGGCATTTTTTGCCGCCCCCTGAGTGCCTGCAGGACCACAAACGGGAACGGCGTTCCTGCTCTAAAAAAAGTGCAGGAACGCCATTCCCACGCATTCCTGCAGGACTCGAGCCCTGCCTTTTGTGTTTCTTATCCTCTCTTTTGAATGTCTTAATCCTCTTTAGTACATTTTATCCCCCATTTTCCCTCTCTCCAACACCTCCCCTTTGTATGTCTCATACTCACCTAGTCCCTTTGTGTGTCTCTTGTTTGCCTCTATCCCAACTGACAGGAGGCAGTTCCACGCTTCCTGCAAGCATTTCCTGTCAGACCGGGTCGTGGGAAACAAGTTCCTCTGCGGCAGTCTGGCCTTGGCCACGCTACAATCATTGACTGGCAGTAGGGGAGTGCTGCCAGCAATCCAGGACATAGAGAGGTACATCTGGTATTCAGATAGACCTCTCTTTTCAAGTGTAATGGCCAATACCCTGAGACCACTGCTCTAAGATCACTTGCTTAGTTAAATTATAACATGTTGTAAAAAGGAATAGGGTGAAGAGTCAGCGCTACGTAGCCACAGAGAAATATAGTATAGGACGGCTGCACACCTTAAAAGGGGAGTTCCCCTAATCCCCTTATATAAGTAACATAAAACACAAAAACAGAAATGAAAAGGGTGCGCCTAACTTACATAAAAATAATATAAAACATAAGTAATAATAAAAATAATAGTCCAAAGTCCTACAATAAGTCCGAAGTGGTAAGTTCCACAAAGTATGGAGGATGCTTGAGGATGATGTCAGTCTTTACGCCTATGCACTTGTAGTTCGGTGATGATATGTGAAGATAAAAACAGGAAAACGAAAATCCCAATGGTACAGTATGTCAGCAAGGTGAAAGGGGATAAAATAGTGATAATGAAAATTACTCACAATTTTCAGAGCTAAAATCCAGCTCTGATATTATATGCGTGAAGTGGAATGATCCCCACTCAAGGATATATAGGATGACGCTGGTCAGCAGGTAGTGCAGGTGAAAAGTCCAGCGATGATCCGGCTCGGCCGATAATAAGAGAAAATAAAATATAGTGCTCTCTGTATGGTAGATAAAAATGCTAAAAGAAAATAAAAATATACTCACAGTATATAGAGCAGGCTGAACTGCTCGGTGTAAGCGTATGGGTGGTATAATCCCCACCTATGGATTCTTTGCGCTATTGCGTGGGTTATAAAATATAAGTATGGTCAGGTTAAAAAGATAAAAAAGATATTAAAGGAATATGGCAAACAAGATATTTTGGTGCCAAAAAATTCCTTTATTACAAATATAAAATGTAAAGTATCTAGACGCGTTTCGCCTAAAAAGGCTTCTTCAAGTAGATAATAGAGAACATAACCTGACATACATGAACTTATATAGGGTACAATAGTAATAGTAAAATTTGAATATCCCGCCAAAATGGCGTCATTACCATCATTAGCATAAAACATAAAATATAATAAAAGTGATTTTTAAACATAATAGATTAAAATATTATGAGAGGCCAATCTTATGAGGCCAGAAAGAACAGAAAACTAGGCTTTAATACTGTAAAAAATGATATAATTAGAACGAATTCGGAAATTTGCATAAAAAAATAAAAATGACTTTTACGAATATAAGGGTGAAGCTATACCCCAAGCTAAGTGAATGGTACTGTTGGTTTATAAAAACGAAGCTTATAGAGGCGGCGCCTGACTTCCGGTGTGAATGGCGGTGCCTTGCTAGAGCTCCGAGCGATCTGGTCCTACAGCAGCGATTATCAGCCGCAATCCACAGCCAAAACCACCCTAAAGATACACCTCAGCACCCACAAATCGGAGGTAGAACCGAGGGAATGGGAGGAGGAAGAAAATCCAAGCAGGGGTCGGCCGTGGCCCCGATCTTCAAAAGCCGCAGGCCGGAGGAGGAACAGAAGGCCGGTGAGCAAAAGGAGTACGACTCCGATTCCACAGCTAGCGACATTAGCCACCACCACAACAACAGCCCCATCACAAGGGAAGACCTCCGAGGTTTACTACAAGACATTAAAGCTAATCTGACTGCAGAATTTACAAAGCACTTAGCGCCCATACGGGCAGGCCTCACTGACCTCGTGCAACGCACTAGCTCCCTTGAAGATAAAATGGCCGCCACCACAGTCAGAACAGACCTCCACGACCAGGCCATAAAAGACCTGAGAGACCAGGTGAAGCAGCTCGAGGATGCCCAGGAAGATCTTAATAACAGATCACGACGTAACAATATCAGAATTAGGGGCATACCCGAGGCGATAGATATGGAGTCCCTCGCGACCACTATCAGGGAGACATTCTGCAGCCTACTTCCAGAGGCTCCCCCTGCCGAGCTACTCCTAGACCGTGCCCATAGGGCCCTGCGAGCTCCCACACCGGGCATGACCCGCCCGCGGGACGTGATAGTAAGGCTGCACTATTTCCACATCAAGGAGGCCATAATGAGAGCCGCCAGAAACACTCCTCTCCAAATTGAAGGCCATCCAGTGATGTTTTTCCAAGACTTAGCCCCTAGCACCTTAAGAAAACGCAGAGAACTGCGTCCACTTACATTGGAACTGACACGGAGGAGAATCCGGTACGCTTGGGGGCACCCCTTTAAGCTCACGGTACGTAGAAACAACCAAACGTACACATTACACGACATCGCAGATGCAGCCAACTTCGCTGAAAGGATGGGTCTCCCCCACCTCGAGACCTCCAATGGCGAGGCCCAAACAGGGCCCAGACACCACCGACCCGGAGAGAGGAAGCACCACATCACCGACTTCGCTCACCTGCTGAAGACCTACACCCCAACGATCAGAACTAAACACCACCGACTGGCAAGAGGACTCCACATAAAGGCCACACCTGACATCCCAACACAGACTGTACAAAGTCACCCACCCAGAGACTCCGACACATGAAACCCCAAGACTCACCCGGAGCTGATGCGACGAAGATCTTCAACATCACCACAGCTAACCTGACGACTAAGAAGCCGACTCTTCATAACAGCATCATAAGTATTTCTTAATATTGGTAGGGCATGATTGCAAAACACACCACCACCCACCTCCGCACCATAGCTTAAACCATCGGGGCCCCTTCACCCCGATAACTGCCCACGAGACACCTCCACAATTGCTGTGGATATGGGACAGAAGGGAACACAGCACAGGGGAGGAGGAAAAAGAAGGGGAGAAGAAAATAATATATAAAAAAATAAAAAAAAAAATAAAAAAAATACACATATAAGGAAAAAAAAAAAAAAAAAATACACAAAAAATGGGGGGGAATAAAAAAAAAAAAAAAAAAAGTGAATTATAATAACGTTACCCCATCAGAAACTACCACAAGCAATGGACACACCACAACCCCAACATAATAGAAAGCACCCACTACCACCATACACCATACATAATATTTGGGGACACCAGGGAACAGACCAAAACCCCAAACAAAAAAAAAAAAAAAAGAGGATCAAAGCCAAACTGGTTCAACAGTGCTCCCCATGAATGCTTAACACCTTGAGTACAGGAGATACAATAAGCCTAGCATTGTAATGATAACCAGCAGTATAAAGCTTGCAAATACTGCACATTTCATAACGAATAGAGCACTTAAGGACTAGATTTGTACAGAAGTGTCAAGTGATACGAGACGGGGGGTTTGATGAGAATGTAATGACATTGGGATTGTATTAATATTAGGTGTGCAACCAAAACGTTCTACTAATGTTATGAATATTGTTGATCGAATAGCAGGCGCTGTTATATAACTGATCTATGTTTATCTTGAACAGGAACGCTTCTGACTAACCAGGGTATACACATCACGATATCCTGCCCAACCATGATGACTAAATTACTAGACGAAACCCGTACTGGGACGCATCACCCTCTGGGGGAGACTTACAACGCTCAACAGACAACTGACTCTGGGTACAGTAAGCACCTCCACCACACATTCTATGGCACCACACTCCTGGGGCCTCTCCCCGTTCCTCCCCGACCGCCCCCGCCCCTAGGGGGGGAGGCGGGGGGGGAGGGGGCGATGCCACAGGGTCCAACACATGGCATACACAATACTCGGACCTCGATACATTAGGACATTGCACCGACAAAAATATAGGACCAGAAAGCGACTCTGGCTACCCGCCACCACAGACCACCACACTACCTACTCTTACCCCTACCCTATAAGGAGCGGTCAGGCGCACCACCCCACCACCTGCTGGCAACGTATAAGACCAGTAGTTTGGCCCCTAGGGCCCTTTTCAATAGAACTTCACACCCCTACATCTCACCCTCCCCAATCCACACCCCTCCCTAGAACCCACCACTGAGGCACGGGATCACAGCCCGCAACCAGGCACATTCGCCACCTCGCCCATAACCCGCATAAACTCTACACACCACGTCAAGAAGCAGAACCAGCATAGGATCTAAGCCGTTACGATGCCCCTATCAATAAAATGCGTTTCTATCAACGTTAACGGCCTCAACACACCCATTAAAAGGCACGGCCTACTACGATGGGCACACAGGCAACACATAGACGTACTGCTCCTACAGGAAACGCACTTCACGTCCACGAGATCGTTCCCCCTTACAAACCGTTACTACAAACAAAGCTACATGGCCCACTCCCCAGATACTAAAACTAAAGGGGTGGCAATTCTACTCAAAACCACATGCCCCCTGACGGACGTCGGGTGTGTCGTGGATCCACAAGGACGATATGTTACAATAGAAGGAAAAATAGGCGCTACCCCCTATGCCATAAGCTCAGTCTATGCCCCATCTGTTCCTAACAGCACGTTCTGGCAACATTATGCATCGCACCTACAGGCGTATGCAGGCAAACGCTTAATAATAGGAGGAGACTGCAACGCCACACATATCCCGGCCATAGATAGATCAACTCGCGAGATGAACGCCCCGCAACCGTCCAGAAACGACACATATTTCGCACAATTCTTAGCCACACAATCATTAGTCGACATATGGAGGGCACAACATCCGACCACCCGTGATTACACCTTCTACTCACACCCGCACTCCTCATACTCACGCATAGACCACTTTCTCGTATCCCCCGAACCTGACAACGCAGATAAGTCACTCGTCCATAGGCACTATCTCACGGTCGGATCATGCCGACATAACTATCACCATCCGCATACCAGACCTAAAACGACCTTGGTCGTGGAGGCTGAACCCACTACTCCTACACGACACCCAAATCAGGCTCTCAATCGCCAAAGCCATAAAAGACTATTTTGACACCAACACTACCTCGGTTGCTTCCCCAATAACACTGTGGGCTGCACACAAACCAGTGATCAGAGGAACCCTCATTAGCTTAGCCTCTGCCCACAAAAAAAGAAAAACGCAACAAATAACGGAGACGCTAACCGAGCTACGAAAACTAGAAATGAGCCACAAACATAACCCACAACCACAAACGCTACGAGACCTAATTGCCACAAGAGACCTCCTCAAAAGACTCACACACACAGACACGACCAAAGCCATGATGTGGCTTAAGCAGAAATACTATGAAACGGGCAATAAAGCAGACACTATGTTAGCCCGGCGACTTAAGAAACGCATAGAATCCAAAAAAATATCATCAATACGCACAAAGACGGGCACAATTAGCAACTTGCCTGATCAGATAGGAGACACGTTCCAACAATATTTCAAATCACTATATAACCACTCCCCACACCTCAACCAAGAGAACGCAACATATCGGGAACAACTGGACAAATACCTACAAGGCACATCATTACCCGCCCTATCCCAGGCCGCCAAACAAACCATAGCAGCTGAGGCAACGGTAGAGGAGGTTGCGACAGCCCTCGGGGCCTGTAAACCCAACAAATGCCCAGACGGATATACTGCCCTCTACTATAAAGAATTCAGCCCCTTACTCCTCAAACATCTATGTGCAGTGTTTAACGCTACCCTGAAAGGAGATCACCTCCCACCCGACATGACGACAGCGAACATATGCCTACTCCCCAAACCCAATAAAGACCTCACAGAACCGGACCATTACAGACCGATCTCCCTACTCAACGTAGACCTCAAAATTATGAGCAAAATGATGGCTAATAGACTCAACCCGTACCTAGAAAAATTAATACACCCAGATCAGGTGGGTTTTGTCCCCAACAGGCAGGCACTGGATAACACGCGCAGGAACATTGACCTCATCTGGCTGACCCAACACCGCAAAATCCCCACCACAGTAATATCATTAGATGCCGAAAAGGCATTTGACCGCCTGCTATGGCCCTTCCTGTACCGCACATTAGAACACATGAATTTCCCGAGCTCATTTCTCGCATTCTTGCGGGCGACGTACCACTCCCCGCAGGGAGCCTTACTACTCCCCAACATCTCCCCACCTAGATTTCCGATCCTAAACGGAACGAGACAAGGCTGCCCACTTTCACCCCTCATGTTCGCCATATCCCTAGAGCCCCTTCTTCAGGCAATCCGTACCAACCCTAACATCGAAGGTGTCAACATCAGAGGAGACTCATACACAGTATCCGCTTACGCAGATGATATACTCCTCACGCTCACCAACCCAGATCACTCCATAGACCCCATGCTAGCCACCATACACGAATACGCATTAGTAGCAGGATACAAACTGAACATCGCAAAATCGGAAATACTACCGATACAACTGTCGGACTCGCAACTATCCAACCTAAAAAACAAATATCCATTCCGAATATGCCCCTCTAACATAACATACTTGGGAATTCAACTCCCAGCTGACCTAAATACATTATATGGGAAAAATTACACACCGCTTCTGCGTAAAGCACACACCGACCTCCAAAAATGGGAATCTCTGGGAATATCATGGCTAGGCCGGATCACATCAATAAAAATGAACCTTCTCCCCAGATTGTTGTATCTCTTCCAGGCACTACCCATACCTCTCCGCACAACAGATTTCAAAGCTTTACAAACAGCGGTTGACAAGTTCATTTGGAACGGGCGTAAGCCCCGGGTCCGCAGAACCACGCTATATGTCCCAAAAAAACAAGGAGGCTTGGGATTACCAAATTTCATACACTATCACGCAGCTGCACAACTGACCCAAATCCAACACTGGCATGCACCTCCGCAAACCAAACGGTGGGTAGACATAGAACACACAATTTTTGGAAGAGATCACCCGTCTCTCTACATGTGGGTCCCTAAACCATACAGACCACTGCCCCCCCCAACCGCCCCCTCCATCACTCACTCCCTGGACCTATGGGACAAACTACAGACCAAATATGACCTATCCTCTTTCCTCTCCCCAATGACCCCGATCTGGAGGAACAGACTGTTCCCACCAGGACTAACCCCGAAGCACTTCGCTAGCTTCGACCAAAGAGACATGGACAGGCTTAAGCACTTATACATAAACAATAAGGTGATACAATTCTCGGAAATCAAAGAGGCGGACACGCTGACGACATTCGATCACTTTAGATTCATTCAACTACGCAGCTTTGCCTCAAACCCGATAATTCAACAAGCAGGCACAGCAACGCCCTCCCGATTCGAAAAAGAATGCACACACTGCCCGACCAGACGGGGACAAATTTCAGACCTGTACACATCCATAGCAACTCACCCCACTCAAATCACGCTCCCGTACATAGCAGCCTGGGAGAAAGACCTAGGACCCCCGGGAGACAACACTGACTGGGCTGACATCTGGGACGCTACAGCGTCAATATCTATCTGTGTAACTCACACAGAACAAGCATATAAGATGCTATTCCGCTGGTACCTTACGCCCAAACGCTTAGCAATTATACACAAAACACCCGACACTTGTTGGAAAATGTGCGGCGAACAAGGAACGTTCCTCCACTGCTGGTGGACTTGCCCCAAAATCAAACCCCTGTGGACGCAGGTCACTGCTCTACTGACAAAAATCTTGCACAAACCGTACCCACTAGACCCATGGGCGCTGCTGCTCTCCAGGCCCTTGGAAGACCTAACCAGAGCAGAAAACAAACTTAGTGCCCGTATCGCCCTTGCAACAAGGAGAGCAATAGCGGAACTATGGTCGACCACTCGAATCCCTTCACCAACGATAATCACCAAAAAAATATTAGATCACATACAAATGGACAAACTTACGTCCTTGATCCATGACACACCTCGACGCTTCCACAAAATCTGGGACCCATGGATCGAGGGAGACACCACACTGCCATGGTAGCGATAACATACGCAACAACAGACCCGCCACCTCTGGAATATGGGCCCACCAATACACACGATTAAAATGGCCCGCTAACTGTAAGGTCCCCATAGAGCATATCCACCACCTAACCCCACTGGGAACATCGGGCTGGGATCCCGTGCCGTACCTCACCCTACCTAACCACCCAAAGTACCCCCCACCGGGGAGAACTCTCCAAAGACTTACTCCCCACCCAGGACACCATTACCTCACCCCGATACCAGGCTCAGATACTTAGATTCCCCACTATATCATGACACACAAGCCCGAACACACGCAAACCCAAACTACAAAAGACGCTTGTAACTCAGGTCCAGAACTGACCCCATGAAACAAAAAACAGACTTTCTACACCATAACTCACGACGACCAACTGCATCTTCTCTGGGAACCGCAGAGGGAGACGCGGGAGGAGGGAGGGAGATAATAGAATGACTACTACCGGAACGCAACAAAGACTCCCTAGAAACCACAGAGACGCATCAAGCCATACGGGTGTGCACTGGATAACGATGATATACACCAAGACAGCCAAGGTCCACCCACTATCGATATTGCCCCCCCTCCCCGCCACAATAACTCTCTCGCTTTCAACACCCCGTTGAGAGACCAAACCCTTCCCAACGATGCATAGTGACAACACATATGACGGACAAGCGGATGAATATACGGGAAAACTATTCAGAATGCTTGGGGGTGAAATATACACCACCAACCCTCCCCGAAATTCCCCACATGTTACCACACCCCCACTTATTTGGGATAATTACAGCAAAATCGAATAGGGCAACCGTACCCCCTCCCCTTCCTAGTTCTGTACCCTTCCCTAACCCTTAGAATCAAAGCAGCAACAAATGTTACATATGTAGTACAAACGTACTAACAAACATCTAATAATGTAACCAATGAAAGACCTTATCTTATAAGTATCTCATGTATGTCTGTCATTCACATGGTAATTAAGCTTTTTGATCTTTGTAATAATAATAATCTTATTCCCTTGTTTCCTTCTGTACCCCCACCCCAATGACAATGAACACGTTATAAAATATGACAAAAATAAAGAATTAAAAAAAAAAAAAAAACTAAAAATAAGCAAACAGGGTACCCGTACCCCCTCCCCTTCCTATTTTTGTACCCCTCCCTAACCCTTAGAATCAGCACAGCAACAAATGTTGCATGGATAGCACAAAAGTACCAACATACGTATGATATTGCAACCAATGAAAGACCTTACCTTGCAAGTATATTATGTATGATTGTCATCACAATGGTAAATACGCTTTTTGACCTCTGTAACAATAATTTTATTCCCTTGTTCTTTTCTGTACCCCCACCCCATTGACATTGAAAACATTATAAAATATGACAAAAATAAAGAATTTAAAAAAAAAAAAAAACGAAGCTTATAGCTTGATAAATTAGTAAAAGAAAACGGGTCACGTGACGCACGACTAGAATACTTCCGCGTCACGTGACCTGTGCGTTCCAAGCAAGTGGAACGCATATGTGTCGGCTGAATAGCCGACCAGAAAACGAAAGTGTTTAAATGAATCAGCATACTCCCTGGGGGGGGTAATGAAGATATAAACAGGGAGGGTTAAAAAAACTGAAGCACAATGTGGAAAATTATTATTATAAACATATCTGATAGGGGTTAGCATAAGATAGATGGATCTTGGGGAAGATTAGCTAAACTGTGATAGGCAAAGTATATAGAAACCATAATAAAGATAATAATATTATATGGAATATAGTGTGCACATACTGAAATAAATAATATTTATGCAGATAAGCAACAAACATTAATTGGAATGAGAAATAGAATAAAATATGTTAAAAATATAGTAAAAAAGGTATTGTTACTTTGTAGTAAAAAAGTTATTGTTACTGTCATTAATTATAAAAAAGGTTTGTTTAAAAAAAAAAAAAAAAAAATTATAAAAAATTAAAAAGGTCAAAGTCTATATTGAGACCTTTCGGAGTAAGGGTTTTAAGGTTATAAACCCACTCCATTTCTTTTTTTCCCAGAATCTTTTTAATGTCGCCTCCTCTCCATGGGACATTACATATATCTATACCTATGCATTTTAAAAGTTTTGGATTTTTATCATGCTTCAGAAAATGCTTGGATACCGAATGATTTTCATAGCCCTTTGCAATATTGCGACAATGTTCGGCCAGTCTTGTTTTTAGGTCTCTAGTGGTCATACCTACATATTGTAAGCCACATGGGCATTCTAATAGATAAATGACGTTTTTTGTATTGCAGTAAATAACGTGTTTTATCTGATAATTTTTTTGTGTAATTGATGATTTAAAATAAGTAGTTTTAGACTTAATAATGTCACTGGTGCGTTTACATACTATGCACCTGTTGCATTTAAAAAACCCACTAGGTTTAGGTAAAAAAGTAAGAAGGTTGGGAGGGGGTTTATCATATTTTTGTTTGGTATAGTTAGTTGTGAGGATGGACTTAAAGCTGGGTGCCCCTCTGAATATGACATGTGGATTATCTGGGATAACTCCAGCTAGAGTTTCATCCTGTTTTAATATATGCCAATGTTTCTTAATAATCTTCTTCATAACATTGCTTTTGTTATTGAAGTCGAAAATAATTGGCAAAGATGGTGCATCTTTAGTGTCTTTTTTATTTTTGTATTCAAGGAGTTCTGATCTGTTTTTATCTTTAATATTTTTTAGAGTAAGGGCTAAATTTTTTTTGGGGTAATTTTTCTCAGAAAATTTGTCTAACAGCGTCTGAGATTGGGCTTCAAAGTCTTGGGTAAGAGAGCAGTTCCTCCGAAGACGGAGGAATTGGCTTTTTGGTATGCCGTGGAGCCAGGGTTTATGATGGCAGCTAGTAACATCAATAACATTATTAGTGCATACTTTCTTAAAAAACGTTTTGGTGTTGATTGCATCATCTTTAATAAAAAATTCTAAATCTAAAAAATGGATGGAAGAGTTACTGTATTCCCAAGTTAAAATAATACTTCTGTCATTTTTGTTTAGATGCTGTAAAAACTGGTTCAAGGAATCCTCCGTCCCTTCCCAAATAAAAAACAGATCATCTATATATCTAAAATATGTGACCAAGTTTGCCCGCCAGTCATGCCCTCCCAGAATGGCAGTGGATTCCCAATCTGCCATAAAGAGATTGGCATAACTAGGGGCAAACCTGGTCCCCATAGCCGTACCCTGTTTCTGTAAATAAAAAGAATCTAAAAACCAAAAATAGTTATTAAAATAATATTAATACCTTGTATAATAAAATCAATTTGGTGGTCTGGAATATTATTTTCAGTTCTTAAAACTTGTTGTAACCTAAAATGGCTGTGATGCAAGTACCAAATATAAACGAAATAAACTAAATATATTTACGATCCCAACTAAGCTGATGCCAGATTGTAACTATATTTTTGAGCCAGGTATCAAAGAGATATGCTAGACTAGAGTTTGTCCGCCATTTGTTAATGCTCTTTATAGGTAACGATTTTGAATTTTTTTATAAATGAATTAAAATGATTCACAAAAAAGCACTCCTATGCTGTAAATTGTAAGGAAGACTGAGTGGACGGGCTCTTTTGAAGATCTTCAAAAGTGACTGCATGCACTCTAGGTGTGTGGCAGGGGATAGGTGTGTGATTAAAGTCTCCATCACTTGTCTCCACCATGGTTTTGTCCCACTAATTGCTTCAGAGAAAAACTCTTACTTCCACATGTGGTGGTCATGCCCCTTGATTTAGGATATATGCTATATACCATTTCAGAAGCATAGCTAGTCAAGTCTCCGCTTGACCTCACCCTTGCACTACATTAGTCATTCAAAATTGTCCAGGAGTAAAACTAAAGAAACATGCAAGCACATTGATATTCTGCCTTTGTTCAGCTGTGCTTTTCTGTTTAGCAAAATACTAGGAACCTTGTTATTTATGACATGAAAATTTAGCACATACTACATAAGGAGAAAATAAAATGGTGACCCTGCATGATATCTGCTCAGTTTTAGCAAGTGTGGGGTGTTTTGCTTGATTGCTTTGTAGATGCCTCATTTTTTTTTTTTTTTTTTTAATTTGACAATTTTTATTTTGCAATAAAAGGTAGGGGTTAAGGGTACAGAAGGAAAAAGGGGGTTCGGTTATGTCAGAGAACATGAAACGTGTCGCACACAATGACATAGTTACAGTGGATTAACATGGGTACAATACTGAGTCATAATCGAACATGAAAACGCAGGACGGTGCATGATAATGCAGAGACCGGATGGTCCCGCATGTCTGATACCCTCAAGGTCTCATGATATCATCTCTCGTACCTGTGCGAATGGGCAGTGTGCAGCCACGGTGGGTCAGACATAACTTGGATTTACGGGTAATACTGCCTGTGCGGCAGGTGTTGTTCAACAATAGAGTAAGGTTGGTTAGGGCACGGGACGGGGGAGGGGTAATGTGCGTGTGTGAGTGTTGGGTTGGCATGAGGTGCATGTATAGCAGGGTATGTGTGTTGTGGGGTATGCGGGCCTTGCGCAGGCATTGTGGAGTAAGTGAGTGAGTGAGTGCAGGTTGTCCTAAGTGAGTGTGGTTTCATTCACGCAGCCTCCAGTCGGGGAGGTTCAGCATCCAAGTCAGGTGGCTTTCAGTGTTCAGTTCAACTTGCTTTGTTACTATCCCATATGGTCCACGCTGTGGCCCAATAGGAGTCAGTTTGTCCCGTTTGCCGTGCTGCAAGTTCATAGTTCTTGGTCATTTCCACAGCTGTTATACATTGGAGAATTGTCGGGGCGTTGGGTTGTTTCCATTGTCTACTTATGACGGTGAGGGCCGCCATACAGATGTGATAGAGCAGATATTTGGTGTGAGTGTGAGGCGTTTGAGGAAGCAGAAGTAGCAAGAACAGCTCCGGAGTCAAAGTTATGGGTATGCGGGTGCATTGAATTGCTAGGTCCAGAACTTGGGACCAGTATCGTTTTAAAAGTGGGCATTGCCCGACCTTAACAGCCCTAAACGACTACTATTCGCACACACACACGAGCCTGCCCCACCTCAGGGTACCCTCCTTGTACCCAAGGGCACAATGGGCCGAAAATTGAAAAAACAGAAAGCGGACAAACCCCGGATGGGCATGAACATAGGGGAGCTTTGGCGACAGCCCCACGATGCAACAGAAGCCAAGATGGCTTCCCTGCATGGAGGATGCACGGACTTCTCAGATGAGAACTCCAACGAGGCCGACGAAGTCCTGATGCCGGCCCCGGCGCTGCCACCGCCGATGCGGGCACAGACCCAGCCGGTAAGAGCAAACCCCACCCCGGTGACCATGGAGGCCTTGAGCAAGCTCATGGCGGAACACCACGATAAGATAGCCGCGGATGTCGCCCTGATCCGGGGAGACCTCAAAACTATGGTAACGCGGCTAGGAGCAGTGGAGGTGACATCCACCGAACACACCCGCCAAATTACGGAGCTCCAGACGGCAGTGAATAAACTACAACAACAAAACTTGCAGCACGAATATCAACTATCAGCGCTGGAAGATAAACGTCGCCAAACTCACCTGAAAGTCAGAGGTGTAGCGGACACGACACCTGAGGCAGAGCTCCCACACCTCCTCAGGAGAATGCTCGCTGCAATGTTGAATCCGAAGACTGCCAAAACCATCCTGATCGATGGGATCTTTCGGGTGCCACGGCCAGCAAACGCACCGCCTAACACCACCAGAGATGTGGTAATCCGTTTTCAAACCCTCAAAGACAAGGCCGCAGTGCTGGAGGCTACCAGAGGCCACACCACTTATTCTTTCGAAGACATGACCCTGTCCTTCTACGCGGACCTCTCTAGTGGGACTCTAGCTTGGAGAAGGTCCCTGCGCCAATTTACAGCGGTGCTGAGACAACACCAAATTAAGTACCGGTGGGGACCAGGCCGCACGCTCCAAGTCACCGCCGGGCAAACTTCCCATGTCATCCGGGACCCACGCGAGGCCGCGGAGGCCCTACATAAACTCAACCTTCCGGGGATCTCACCTACAGAACCGTCGACACCGTCCGGCCAAGGGCACTCCTTCAGCAGAGAAGCAGCCGGAGCTCCAGAGTTCGTGCCACGTCACCCACCTGCGGCTTCATACGCAACAATCACGACCTGAACCTAGACACAGGAACATTGCTACCCCGGCACACATCGCTACCCCCTGGCCCCCTGGACACGGCCCGAGAGTGGCGACTTCACTTACTCACCATTGCCACCGGAACCTGATTCTTAGCCGGACTCTCCATACATACTCGTTATATCCCACTCGACACGTTAAGGAGCTGCCTGTTGACAAAGTGGGGGAGAACCCCAGAGCCCTACGCTCCCATAGCCTTACCTACTTTGACATTAACCCTCAAACATTGCCTATCTGAACCTGAGGTTCGAAGTTCTCACCCCGTTGGGGGAAAATGTTCATTCATGTTACTTGTTTTAATGTCTATAATTTTTTCTACCGAATGATGCTCTGAACTAACAACCTATTGCATACACTTTTCCTGTTATTATTGCATGCCAACTGCTTAACCAATACAAAGTGCACAATCTACAGGTAATACCGTGCGCTGACACTTGACTCCACATCAAGAAGCGTGCTGCATACCCGACGGGTTGGAATTTTTCTTTTTATTGTGGCGTCTTTACTTTTTGTCTGTCCTATCTAGCCGGACTTCTATTATTTTGTTTACGTGTTGACACTGATAGTCATGTTGATGACAATACTGTATCTAGCCTTCCATCGTTGGGTCTGTCGTATATAATACCCGTCTAAAGCTCTGACGGTACTTGTTTAGGGAGACCGCTGTACGCAGGATGGGAATGTTGGCTTCACCTATCTTCTATGCAGATTATGGTATATGCTGCCCACAACACAACCAAAATTTTAAGCGACCCCTAGCTATTACATAAGACATACCAGTTGTAGCAGACACAATCCTGAAATGCCAGCACTTAAACTTTAAACTGCCACGGGGTGCTTATGTAAGCTTAGATACTAGACACACAAGGACAGCCTACCTGTTCTCACTACCACATGCCAAGTTGTCCTGCTGTACACCCTAGTTACCAAACCCGCTTGGCACAAGAAGCCAAGTCCTATCTATATTAATATTAGCGTCTCATTACTAATCATCACATAGATAGTATGATCTTGGACCTTCCGAAGCACCATCTTCCATTCCTCCTACTGTAACTTTAACCCTGCACAGTTTGTACCCACAAAATGGATTCATATATATAGTTTGTTTATGCATAGAATAATAAACTAGCCTATACTGATGCTGACCTAACACGTATGACCCTCCTTTTAATCAAGCTTAGCTCCATACAAAATATGAGATATCTAGCATGTTGTTAAGCATTCTATTCCTATAACCTTATGCATTCCTTAATGCCTATCTAATGCGATACCATATTATAATAACTACCTACACAAGCAATGTTAGCACTCTAAGCAGGACGACCAATGCTTTAACCTCTAGACCTACTTTTATGTTATTTCAGTTAACGTCGTTATTTCTATTATTGTTACCTCGTCTGAACAATGCCTAAGTACTAATAATATATAAAATTTGTGCAGTTTTTCTAATGCCATGTTTGACACTGTAAGAACCTATTTCGCCTGCGACTGCTGTTGTGGCAACACAGGCTCGTTTGTATCACTTGCACATCAAAAATAAAGAATTTAAAAAAAAAAAAAAGTGGGCATTGCCACCATATGTGTATGAGGGTGCCATGGTCCCCCTGGCAGCGCCAGCATTTGTCAGGCACGTTAGGGTAGCTATGATTGAGTCTCGAGGGGACCAGGTACCACCGGTACAGCAGTTTGCGTGAGAGTTCAATGTGGGATGCACAGAGTGTCAATTTTTTGTTGGCTCGAAAGATGTCTATCCACTGCTCATTTGTGAGTTTGTGCCCTAGATCGCGTTCCCATGCCGCCATAAAGGATGGTGGTTTGGCTGGCGCCTCTGTGTTTTCAGAGGTGTAAATTAGTGAAATGAGTCTCTTCGCCGGCTTCAGCTTTGCACAGATTTCAGTTATCCTAAGCCAGTATGGGTCAGGAGGGACTGCGGGTTGCCTCTGTTTGTGGAGATTTATCCAGGATTGCAATTGGATGTATGAGAAGGTTGCCGTTGTGGGTAATTGGAATTCGGTGCAGAGGTCAGGGAAGGGTTTGAGGCTATCGCCTCGTATTACTTGTGACAGTGTTGAAATGCCATGTCGGAGCCAGAGGTTATGGTTGAAGTCTGGGATAAGTCGCCAGATCGTTTCTATTGGGGTTGCTGGCGTAAGGAGTGATGTTGCTCCTCTCTTCTTGCGGTAACTGTCCCATATGGAGAGGGTCAGTGCAGTTGTTGGTAGTAGTTCCGACGGTCTGGGTCATTGGTTCGCCGGCAGCCAGGCTAGAGTGGTGAGCGAGAGACCCCCGGCATGGGCACCTTCGATTTCAACCCATGACAAGGGTTCCCCGTGTTGTGAGGCCGCAAGGAGTGGGGCCATCTGCGCTGCTCTGTAATATTTCTTTATGTCTGGCAGGCTCATCCCGCCCTGGGCGTGGGTTTTAGACATCGTGCTCATAGCTACTCTAGGTTTTTTATGGTTCCATACATAGTCGTTTATGGTGTGTTGTAGATCCCTCAGGTATATGTTGGAAAGTTTGAGAGGGAACGTTCTGAACAGGTATTGTATTTTAGGCAGGATCACCATTTTGATAGATGCTATTCGGCCTGTCCAGGATACATATTTACCCTTCCAGCTGTGTAGCAAGGTTTTAATGTCTGTGAGGAGTGTGGTGTAATTTGCCTTATGTAGTGCGGCCGTGGAGGGGGTGAAGAGGATGCCTAAGAATTTCATATGGTCATGTCTCCAATCATAGTGGAAGTTTGCTTTGAGGGTGTTCATTTCCTGGGTCGGGACATTAATACATAGGGCGAGAGTTTTAGATACGTTCAATTTATAGTAGGAGCAGGCGCTAAAACGGGATAGAATTTTATGGAAGTTAGGTAGGGATATGTGCGGTTGTTCCAGGGTGAGTAGGATATCGTCCGCAAACAAGGACAATTTGAATTCTCGGCCCATGGCTTTAACGCCGTGTATGTTTGGGTCATCCCGTATCATTTGGGCAAGCGGTTCAAGTGCTAAAATGTAAAGTAGAGGAGACAGGGGGCATCCTTGTCTGGAGCCGTTAGATATGAGGAATGGTTTGGAAATGAAGCCTCCGTTCACAACTCTGGCCGTTGGGGATGAGTAAAGCGCTGTAACGAGGGACAGGAATTGCAGAGGGAATTCAAATTTCTTTAGGACTGCCATTAAGAAAGGCCAGTGGAGCCTATCAACGGCTTTCTCGGCGTCCAAAGATAGTAGGACGCTGGGTGTTCTGTTTTGTTGTATCTTGTATAGTAGGTCCAGGGTTTTCCTCGTACCGTCTGCTCCCTGTCTGCCCCCCACAAATCCTACCTGGTCTGCCTGTATCAGGGAGGGTATTATATGTGTTAGCCTATTAGAGAAGATCTTTGCTACAATTTTGACATCTGTATTTAGTAGGGATATGGGACGGAGATTCTGGCACCTATTCAGGGGTTTTCCTGGCTTGGGGAGTGTGGCAACATGGGCCATCAGCATCTCGCTTGGAAATTGTCCTGTTTGTATGGCTTGGTTATATACTTTCTGTAGATAGGGGGCTAGTAGCGGCGCAAACCGTTTGTAATAGGCGTTGGTCATGCCGTCTGGGCCTGGTGATTTCCCGGAGGGTAAGGCGGCAATGGTACCTAAATTTCTTGTGTGGTGACCTGAAATTGTATAGCAGTTTTTTGTGTGGTAGATAGAGTGGGGAGTTTTGTGTGTGCAAGAAAGTCTTCTATCTCTGTCAGAGTCGGTTGGTGCAGTGTTGGGTCTGATTTAAGGTTGTAGAGGGAATGGTAGTAGTCGGCCATACTGTCGTGGATGTCTTGTGGGTTATGTATTTTATCACCGGAGGTGGTAACTAGGTGCGGAATCTTAGAGTGTGCTTGTTGTTTTTTAAGCATAGTGGCCAAGTATTTCCCTGCTCTGTTTCCCTGGGTGTAGGTTCTCAATTTCAGTTTAGATAGAATATGGGCCGTTTTTTCTAAGGAAATTGAGTTGATTTGATTGGTGATGTTTTGTATTTCTTCTGAGTGGGCTTGTGAGGGTTGGAGGAGATGGGCTGTCGTGGTGTCCCTCAATTTTCGTAGAAGGTCTACATGTTTCTTGTCCTTCAGGCGCTTCAGGAAGGACGCGCGGCTGATTAGTAGGCCTCTTATAACAGTTTTATGGGCTTGCCATATCGAGAAGGTGGATGCTTCTGAGTTATTATTTGTCTCAAAATAGTCTTGCAGGCTAGACTGTAATGTCATTACAAAAGATTGGTCATGGAGTAGCGAGTCATTGAGGCGCCACGGTGGTTTACCTCGGTGTTGGTAGGTGGAGTGCAACGTCAGTGTCAAAGGGGCATGATCCGACCATACTATACTACCTATGGAGCAGTCTTCTATATGTGGAAGTAGTATGCCGGAGGCTAGGATATGGTCTATTCTTGAGTAAGTCTTATGTACTTGTGAAAAGAACATGTATTCTCTTCCCGAGGGATTCTTTGTTCTCCAGACGTCATAGAGGCTGTTTTCATGTATAAGTTTTACAAGTGCCTTGGCGTGTGGTTTGAGTGTGAGATGTCTGTTTGATGTACTGGGAACAGTGGAGTCCAGGCGAGAGTCCATAGTATGGTTAAAGTCGCCGCAGATGATCTTGGGGTCAGTTGCATCTTCAGGCAATTTGTTGAGGACTTTATGTAGGAAATTGCGTTGTTGGTCATTCGGGCTATAGAGGCATACTATGATGTAAGGGTGGTCATTGATTCTGCATTGTAGAATTATATAACGTCCTTGGCTGTCTGTTTTGACCCTAAGCGTTTCCACCGTCAGATAATTGTGGAGCAAGATCGATACCCCCCTGGATTTGGAGGAGTGTGTGGCATGGAATTGTTTAGGGTATTCTCTGGATGCAAACGTGGGGACTCTTCCTGTAACAAAGTGCGTTTCTTGTACACAAACTATGTCTGCCTTGGTTCGTTTTATATCATCCAGTAGCATACGCCGTTTATGTGGAGTGTTGAGACCTCTGGTATTGTGTGAATAGATGATCATGGTTGTGGGTGCAGGTTATGAGTGTCCGGGGGGATGTCAGAGTATTATGACTCCTAGGCAGGTATGTGTAGAAGTGTGCTGTGTTGGCGGGAGGAGGATGGGATGGCGTGGGGAGAGGGAAGGTGTCTTTCGGTAGGGAGGGTGAACTTTACAAGGACCTAACGGTCTAGTACGCTAGTCGTACCGTGGGGTTGAGGAGCAGGAGCTTCCAAATACGTGGCTGAGTGGGCTCCATTGTTAATAATTGGGTAGAGCTGAAATCTCAAAATTGAGGTCAGTAAACCAAAAAGATAAAACATAAAGTAAAGGCATAGGAACATTAAAATATAACAGTTAACATTGATTGCGGAAGGGCAGGCAAATATCATATCTTTACTTGGCACAGCAGGTCTGAGTGTACCCCTTTGGTCATCCCTTGAAGGTCAATATGTCCTATCTGTCCTGTCTAGGGTAGGCTGTTTACCTCTATTTGAGCGTCGTTTGGTGTTACACATTTTTCTGTACATTTTTGTAATTTACATTTTTTTTTTGTACATTTCTTTTTATCCAATAATGCTGCACAAACAATAATATTTACAGTACCACATCTATATTACAAGCACCCCTAGGTCAGTCACATTTTGTTTCCGTTCAATGTGTTCACTAATCACATTTGGTACCAAAAATACTTAGAAGTTAAAGCATTTCCATAATGTCACATCTTGCAACAATTAAAACCTGCTGTTTTTAAGTTCGCTGTCTAAGCTCTTGAGTGCAAAAGGGGTTTGTGATATATTGCGCATGGACAGGCAATTTGGAAGGGTCTCCAGTCACTCGGAAAAGGACAAGCAGGCCTATATAAAAACGTGCTAATTAGCTGTAACATGGATGGCTAGCTATGCTCCCCACCCAGAGATGACCAGGTTATAGATCATATTATACCCTTATGGGAGCCCTTTAGCTTTGTTGAGCATCCGTGGAATCACATCCACAAACCTCTGGAATGCCAAGTTAGTCGTCATCTGCCTAGAACCCTGGAAGGGCTGGTAACACGCCAGACTAAGGGGTAGTAGTTTCTCTATCTACTAGAATCCTCCCTAGAATAGGACTGAGTGAGAGAGCTATGCAAATGTGTCCACCTAGTGTGGCAATGTAGCCGGAAGTTTGTCATAACCATATACAGATTTGCCATTGTGCTTTGTCATATAAAGTGAAAAAAAAAAAGGAAAGTTGGAAAATTTGCACAGTGGAAACATAATAGTGTAAGTAGGCATTAACTGGGTATTTGCTGATATGTCCTTTAGCTTCTAAAATGCAGCACTGTGGTAGCGTCTGCTTTGTTTGGGTGTTTCCAAAGAGCACCATTAGACTCCATTGCAAAGTATACCACCAATATAGGCAAGCATCACATTATCTTTACTTGGTACTTACTAATTCAAGGTTGTTTAGCATAATAGCCATTCTTATGAATAATTATTTTTTTTTTTTTTTTTTTTTTTGTATATATATTTTTTTTGTTTTTGTTTTTTCATTATAAGAGTTTAAACATTAAACTTCCTAGAAAGGAGTGTAACTAATGAAAACACTAAACAGTGCTTCACTTTCTCCCGTGTGTGATCTGGCGGAGCAGTGGGTTACAGTGTGTGTATTCACATGCCAGATGGTATTCCTGGTGTGGCGGGAGGGCAATCAATATCTCCTGTACAATATTATCATAGGCATTAGCTTTAGTTAGACATAGAAGTACAGTGCCTGACGCTAGTTGGAAGCTTGCTCTACCTTACTAAAGCACTCTGCAAGGTTAAGGTGTACACATGTACAGGGCGACTTTCCTCAGGGGTGCGTACAGGGTAGTTAATATATATATACAATTATATTCAATTATATAGCACCTGGTGCAGTAAAGTTAATAAAAGCAAAATTATTAGTAATCAGTTCGTGATACTTGCGCAAGTTTGCTTGCCGCTTCCAGACAACATATTAGTCCGTGTTAGTTGTGCGGCCGGGTGTTAGGCCGCGGGTTCTCAGACGGGTCTTCCTGGAGGTTCCATTGTTCAAGGAATCGCAGCCCTTCTTCTGGGGACGATATAACGGTTGTTTTCCCATTCTTGGTGATAAGCATTTTCGTGGGGAATCCCCACCGGTAGCGTATGCCGTGGGTGCGGAGTGCCGTGGTAGTTCGGGTGAAATCCCTTCTGCGACGGAGAGTGGCTGAGGATATGTACGGCATGATGCGGACAGTGGGGAAGTCGTCATGAGGTTCCGTTCTGTTCCTATGAGCTCGGAGGATCAGTTCCTTTATATTAAAATAGTGGGCCCTAAGCAGGACATCCCGTGGTACAGAGTCTGGCAGATTCTTTGGTTTCATGACTCTATGGATTCTGTCCACTAAAAGCATGTCTGCCGGGATATCAGGGGCATACGCCCTCATAAGGCCTCTTGCATAGGCCTGCAGATCTTCGGGGAGAACAGTTTCAGGGACGCCGCGGAGCCGGAGATTGTTCCTGCGTGCCCTGTCCTCGTGGTCCGCCATGCGCTCTTCCATTGTCACCATTTTCTTTTGAAGAGTTTGGAGTTGTTCCGCGGCCGTTGCCTGGCTGGTCTCCAGCTCGTGTTGGCGTTGTTCTACAGCAGAGGTTCTGGCCGAGAGGTCTCTCACCTCCCTCTGGATTTGGTCAGCCGTTTTTTGCCAGGTAAGTATTAATTTTTCAGTCATAGTTTCAATGGCTTGTTCGAAATGGCTCCGTGTTAGGCAGTCTGTGGGTCGGGAGTCTGCCGGCAGCGTTAGAGAGGGGTTTGGAGCGGCGTCGTCCAGGCCCTCGTGCGAGGCTGCCTGCAGTGAGTCCGCTAAAATGGGGGGTTTATGCCCGAAGAAGCTCATCTTGTCGGCTTTGGAGGTAGACTTCTTGCTTTTGGTCGCTGCCATTGCGGTTTGGTGGAGGTATTAGGGTTTCAGCTCAGTTAAAATGAAGTGTAGTGGAGCCCTCGTGGCGGAGCAGAGTATTAGACGTCCATCTTGCTCGGCGGTCGGCCACGCCCCCCTAGATGCCTCATTTTGACCTTTGTGCTATTTTACATATTTATTAGTCTGGAATATGTTTTCTGCTTTACAGTAAACCAGTTCTGCATTTTCGAACTTTAGTTTAATTCCCCAAATACATTGAATACATCATATATCTTATAGACATATGTATTTCATGTAAAATATTGAGGTATATTTACCTCCATTCCAGCACCACCATTTCCTGAGATCATGGGTGCTACTTTTTGTGTAACACCCTTCTCTAGTCCACACCTTGATTTTCCTTGCTGCAAACCTTCTCTGTGACACCAACACGCTGGCTTCATTGCCAGCATGCTGACATCTGTATGGAGTGACGTTAATCCTATACTCCCCAACCAGCATTAGCAGTGTTAGTTAGGGAGTTACCATAGCAACTGCAGTGAATGTGCTGCAGATACTATGCTTGGGATTAAAAAGGACCACCCGTGGAAGATTATTTCTGCCCCCCCTTATCAGTCAATTCTTTAGCAGAAAAAATTGACTGACAGATGGAAAAAAAACCTAGTCTATACATTTGCTAGCAAATCTGATAGCACAATGTACAGATTGAATTGTATGCTCTTTAAATAGAGCATACATTATAGGGAGGATGACAGGTACCCTTTAAGGGATTTGCTTTGCGTGCCGGCACTTGATGATCTAAATGAGGATAGAGATGTATAGTTTGTATTCTCTACTTTTCTACTGCTTCTCTTCTTCCTTCACTTTCCCAACATCTAGACCACCGGGCCATCTGCTTATGAGACCATGGGCTTTCCCTGCCTCCTATATTGATATATGCACTATGTCAGTGTTTCCCAACCCAGTCCTCAAGGCACACCTACCAGTCCAGGATTTAAGGATTACCCAGTTTTGTCTAAGGTGTTTTTTCTTTTTTTTCTAAAAACACCTTAGACAAAACTGGGTAATCCTTAAATCCTGGACTGGTAGGTGTGCCTTGAGGACTGGGTTGGGAAACACTGCACTATGTGACTGATTATTTTTTGTTAAATTTGCTTTTTGAATCTTAGTAAAATTTAATTACAAAAGATAGAATAGATACTCAGTATTGAAATTCCGGCATTTCATATGCAACTTCTGCAGTGAGTTCATCTTACCCTGCCGTGTCTTTGTCAATCATGTTGCTCCTGTTGAATAGTATAACTCTTGAAGGGATTCTGTAGTGTTAGGAATACAAATCTGTATTTCTAATCTATGGTCCCTCCCTCTCTCGTGTCTCTCCGCCCCCTCCCCCAGCATATAAAGGGTTAAAAAAAAAAAAACATTACTCACCTGTTTCCAGTGCCGATGTCCCTTCCGACATTAGCGAGCACCAGAAGCGCATTAGGCCCTCCCTATAGGAAAGCATTGCCTTGATGCTCTCCTATGGGATTTCACTGATGCTGGATGTCCTCATACAAGGGTGTCTTTTAAGGGAATCAGGGTCCATTAGAATCCCGGAGGCGCCTCTTGTGGCTGTCTGATATTAAACCAATAATTCAATAGGAATTGGAGCCAAGTATACCAACACCCTCAAAATGGGGCATAGCCCCTAAATAGTGAACTAAAACAACAAAAAAATATGAACAATATGCCCATATTGGCAGTAAGACCATTGCCAAATATGCCTCCACAAAGAACAAGGCAATGTAGGGGTTAAATGTTGTAAGGCAATGAAGGGGTTAAATGTTCCCCTTACAATAATCTGTAAACATCAGTGATCTCATAGACAGTTTAGCTACCTGGGTAGAGATACTGTTTAATGTTTAGTGGATGTCACAGAAAATCACACATATTACTTTTCAAGATTTATTTCAGTAACTGTGTTCTTAGACTGTTTAAATAATAGAATCAATAATTACATACTTTAATCAAACATTAACACTACATTTACTGAAAGCTGGAGGCTTGCGACAGTATTTTATTTCTAAAAACCTATGTATTACTAAAAACCTATATATGTATATATATATGTAGAGCAGGGTTGGATTTGATTATATATATATATATTTTTTTATAATTTCCATTACTATACTTGAGTGCATGATAAATCCCAATAAGGATGAGCATGGGTTAATAGCATCATATCACTTGGGAAATGCAGGATGTCTCAATCAAATGTAACTCACCAATTACAGCACACTTCTCTTCATGTCAATCAGATGACAATTTCTCCTATTTAAATCAGGTGGACCGACGATCGGTTCCCCTCTGATGAGCCACCACTGGCGAAACGCACGTCAGGAGCTCTATCTTCCCAAAGCTGGTGTACATTCAGTGGTTATCAGACCCGCTATCCAGTCTGTTTCTTTAAGCTGACAGATTGGGAAGTAAATTTTTTGGTATTATACTTTTGATTTTTCATGTTTCTCCCAATTCATGTAGTTTCTCTCTACAGCTGCTAGGTACCTTTTAAGACTACTGCCCACTTTATTTCAGGAGGGAAGGAGTGTAGACTAGGGGTGCCTTCGAAGGCACAAGCAGCCAGTATAGGTATTTCCCCCCTTCCCTCATATAGGTATAGTACCAAATTAGTTTAGTTTACCTAGATCAGTGATGGCTAACCTTGACACCATAAATTGTTTCTGGACTACATTTCCCATGATGCTCAGCCTGCTTTTAGACTCTAAAAGCTAGCTGAGCATCATGGGAAATGTAGTCCAGAAACAATTCATGGTGTAAAGACCATGACCTAGACCTAGATCATTGATTTTCACCTGTCAGAGTTTTAGGCCAGACTGTGAGCTCCAGTCTATAACGTGTATACTACCCTGTTACTACTCTTGCTAATTCATTAAATGAAACTTCCCTTCACCTTATCACCGTTCTGTTTCTTTTCATTGTTACTTTGTTTACTATTCCATTATATATAAGCGGCCAGTATAGGTATTTTCTCCCTTCCCACTTATAGGTGTAGCACCACATTTTTCCATTATGTTATTGTTTCTGTATGGATTACATGTATGTTTTTTGTTATTTTGCTTGTCTATATTTACTTTGTTTTTATCTGTACATACTGGCGTACATACCGCCGTCGCAGCTGCTACCGGGCCCATCACTCCAGGGGGCCCGGCCACCCTGTGGATCCCTGCGACTGGGTACCCGCCGCCCTCTTTTACAGCCCTGGCCCGTGCGGCAAACCGCTGGGGCCACCGTCCAAGGGGTCCATCGGGTGGCTCATGCTGTTAGGGCCACCCGATGGAGATGGATTGTCAAGGGGCCCGGTCAGCGCTGGGAGGAAGATCACACGCTGGGAGGAAGTGACTGCACGTCACTCCTCCCAGCTAACACACAGAGCCCACGTGGGAGGAAGCAGAGGGAGTCAGAGTGGGAACTCTGACTCCCATCAACCTGAGCCACCACTGGACCCCAGGTAAAGTCACCCTCCTGCACCTAAAAGGTAGGAAACAGGAGGGTGACTTAAACATTGTGTGTATGTATGTGTCTGTTTGTATGTATGAATGTGTCTTTGTATGTATGTGTGTCTTGTGTGTGTGTGTGTCTGTCTGTATGTATGTGTCTGTGTGTCTGTATGTATGTTTGTGTGCCTGTTTGTTTGTATGTATGTGTCTTTGTGCGTGTGCCTGTCTGTGTCTGTGTGTGTGTCTGTCTGTATGTATGTGTCTGTCTGTGTGTCTATATGTATGTTTGTGTGCCTGTGTGTTTGTATGTATGTGTCTTTGTCTGTGTGTGTTTGCCTGTCTGTGTGTGTGTGTGTGTGTGTGTGTGTGTGTGTGTGTGTGTGTCTGTATGTATGTGTGCCTGTCTGTTTGTATGTATGTATGTGTATTTGTATGTATGTGTGTCTTGTGTGTCTGTCTGTCTGTGTGTCTGTATGTATGTATGTATGTGTGCCTGTCTGTTTGTATGTATGAGTCTTTGTATGTGTGTGTGCCTGTCTGTGTCTGTGTGTGTGCTGGTCTGTATGTATGTGTCTGTGCGTGTGTGTCTGTATGTATGTATGTATGTATGTGTGTCTGTCTGTTTGTATGCGTGTTGTGTGTGTGTCTGTATGTATGTGTCTGTCTGTATGTATATATGTATGTATGTGTGCCTGTCTGTTTGTATGTATGTGTGTCTTGTGTGTTTGTGTGTGTCTGTATGTATGTGTCTGTATGTATATATGTATGTAGGTGTGCCTGTCTGTTTGTATGTATGTGTCTTTGTATGTGTGTGTGTGCCTTTCTGTGTCTGTCTGTATGTATGTGTTCCTGTCTGTTTGTAGGTATGGATGTGCCTTTGTATCTATGTGTGTCTTATGTGTGTGTGTGTGTGTTTCTGTCTGTCTGTATGTATGTATGTATGTGTCTGTCTGTCTGTGTGTCTGTATGTATGTATGTGTGCCTGTCTGTTTGTATGTATGTGTCTATGTATGTGTGTGCCTGTCTGTTTGTATGTATGTGTCTATGTATGTGTGTGCCTGTCTGTGTCTGTGTGTGCCTGTCTGTTTGTATGTATGTGTGTCTTGTGTGTGTGTCTTTATGTATCTGTCTGTGTGTCTAAATGTATGTATGTGTATCTGTCTGTTTGTATGTATGTGTCTTTGTATGTGTGTGTGCCTGTCTGTGTCTGTGTGTGTGTGTCAGTCTGTATGTATGTGTCTGTGTGTGTGTCTCTCTGTATATATGTATGTATGTATGTGAGCCTGTCTGTTTGTATGTATGTGTGTCTTGTGTGTGTGTCTTTATGTATCTGTCTGTGTGTCTAAATGTATGTATGTGTGTGTGTACGTCTCTATGGATGTATGTGTGTCTGTATGTATGTATGTGTATGATGTACGGATCAGTTTCGCACCGGGGCCCCATGGATTGTGTGTACTCCCCTGTCTGTACCAGTAAAAGTTACGTTTTATTCAACTCTTGGGATGTATTTAGCTAATATTTAGGTCCTGATAGTCTTTCTTAGGTTAATATATTTAACCATATACTCATTTTCCACACCCCTCATTGTTTTTTTTTTGTTTTTTTTAGTTAGTTCTCAAAAATATTAAATGTTATTCCCAGCAAACACTGGCTTTGTTGTTTCAGCTTATCTCATGTTTGATTTGCCCCTGCACGGATATTGTCACAGACTGACTAAAGCCTGAATGCTTCAGTCTTGGATCAAACAGATATATAGCTTAATATTTATGTACTAACCTATAATCCTACAAGCATTACAGAAATAATTCCTAGCATTGTCAATACCTGTACTGTGTGTTATTAGCAATAGATAGGCGAATAAATCGTAATATACCTTGAATATCAGTGTAAGACAGATCACACCATGGCAGTGATCTGTCTTAGCAGCAACCGGAACTGCATATTAAGGGGACTCTATAGACACCAGAACCACTACAGCTTAATGTAGTAGTTGTGGTGTCTATAGCCTGTCCTTGCAAACTCCACAATGAAAATGTTTACATTGCTGCCTGGTGAAAACTCTAGGTACACTCAGACTGCTGCTAGAGGTGCTTCCTGTGTTCAGAGCGTGGAGAACACTTCCCATAGAGATGCAATGATTCAAAGCATCTCTATGAGGAGAATCTGATTGGTGCAGGGCGGTGTTTTACGCCAATGCTTTCCTATGGCAAATCATTGTATTGGTTGAGCTCATCCAGATTGATCTCAGCCATGTAGGCGGGGCCATCCTCAGCAGGACCCGCGTGGCGATGGAGAGAAGTTATGTAAAACTACCCTTGAACTCCATTCGGAGGGGGTTTGGCCACCTAAACTGGTACTACAGCACTATAGTTTAAGGCACGGGTGCCCAAAAGGTAGATCCCCAGATGTTTTAAAATTACAGCTTCCATGATGCTTTGTCATTCTAAAAGCATTCTAAAGGCATGCAAATCATCATGGGAGTTGTATCTCTAGGGCTCTACCTTTTTGGCCCCACTGGTGTAAGGTATACATGTGTGTAGTCCTAACACTATATTGTTCCTTTAACCTTACCTTTAAATGTGACAGTGTAAAATTATCAGAATGCTCTTTATCACACAATAATGCAGGTGCTATGCCTCAGTGCAGGTGGTTTGCCTGTGAAATATTTTAGGTTCACTTGACACTTACAAATGTTTGTAGTTTAGATTTTACATTCTCTTGTCTGGACAAACCTTTGCTTGTCACTCATTAGCAGACATGTAAATAAATATTTGCACTTTGCATAACACAATGAGTTCGAGGTGTCAAAATTCTGACGTTTTTGTAAGTGAATGCAGTCAGCTGTTAATGTTAAAAATATGGTAATATGTGCAGTAAGTTAATATTAGCTACCTGTTATTACACCTTCTGACATTCAAATTGACTCACATCACCTGTTAGAGGGCTGGTGCAACACACTCAGTGAATGTCCATGGAACTAGGGTTCTGAACCAGAACCATTAGTACCCATAAAAATATGCCAATGTGAGTTGAACAACTCAATTTACTCAGCATGCAGGAAGCTGCTTAGGTTAAAGGAACACATTTAAAGCACCATAAACACTGCTCCTCTATTGTAACTAGTCAAACCATTTTAGAATGTGTCCTGTGTTCTTAGGAGAGCATAAGTTTAGTCTGGAGCTTCCATTAGCTCTCCTGTAGGACTGTAATGCAGGGTTAGCTTGATGGCTCAGAACATCAGCTGATGAGCTAAATCTTGAACCACCAGGCTGCTGTGTCTTTTTTAAATGACGTATAGGTAAAAAAATATGGTGTCAAAATACCAGAGTATGCAGTATGCAATAAAAAAATAATGATTAATATGCATCCCTGCCTTTAGTATATTACAGGATCCATCAAGAATTTTAAAGATTTGTGGAAAGCACCCAGTGTATAGATCAAGGAGGAGTGGGGACTTATTTTTATTTTACAAACTGCAAATACATGTTAACTGTGTGGTGAGAGGGGTAGGTTTGATGCCTAATGATGGTGGATGAATGATGAGTGATTTATTTCTTTATCCATTCCTATATAGAGCCCTTATCTACAGTGCTTTACATGGATTAACAAATTATACGAGTGAAAATAAAATTTTAATACAGTCATTGAGCTATAATATGATTGGGTTTAGTGTTTAGAAGGACAAATCATGTTACAACTAAAGATCAATTACAGTAAATTATGAAACATACAAAGACAGAAAGGTTACGTAGAGCAAATTATAGAATAAAACTTCCAATGAGATCTGGTAAATAGGCAATAAACTCTTCATCAACCAACACCACCAGTCATCCCCCGCACTCCCTCACCTTCATTAGTTATGTCTGGCTATCTAATTTAGATGGTGGAGATAGGGGGACTTGCTTTTGATGCCTAATGATGACAGGAGAGGTAATGGTGTTAAAGCTGGTAGAAGAGGGAGGGGTTATTACTGCATAATAGTAGTGGGAGATGGGAAGTTTGATATACAATCGTATAATCGTAATCATAGTGGGATTTGACGGAAGGAAAAAAAAATATCTAATAATGGTCAGAGAGGTAAGCTGCCGAATGTTATGATATATAAGAGCTTGATATCTAATGGTGGTAAGAGGAAGGTTTCAAAGGCTGAGGATGGTGGGAGAAGGAGGAAGTGATAAATAATGTTGGTGGAAGAGGGAAATATCTAAAGCTGGTGAGAGAGTGTAATGCCGAATGGCAGAGCTAATCCATATCAATGTGATATTAATTGCATTTACAAAGCTCTAAACACCTGTTAAAGTACTCCACTAGTTTTTTTTTTTTTTATGTAAATCTGTTTTATGTGCAGTTTTCTTTAGTTTCTGTTTTTTTTGTTTGTTTTTTTAAATAGGCCGTTTATGGAGTTGCACAGATATTCCATTTGATCACGAAGTATAGTATGGGCAGAGTCCAACAGGTCAGGGAGATGGAGCTTACCCTATCTACCATTGTTACTTAGAATTGCCTGTCTACAACCTAAATCAACACTCAGAGCACCATAACAACTTAATCGGAAGTTAATAATCAACTTAATCCTAAAGTATTGAATCAAACACCTAATTGCTCTCCACAACTATTTCTTGCCACAGTCCGAGGTTTGAATCAGGAAGCTTCGGACTGAGAACTGATGATAGGCTGAGAACGATAGCTGACGCTTTCAGCCTTTAGTAGCTCCTCATTCACAAAATGGCTTGAAAAAATACATACGTTTCTCCATCTGTATTGTAAATGTTGAGCTACTATGGACTCAGAGTGTCAGCTAAATTCTGTTAGCCTATCACCAGCTTCCAGTCCAAGGCTTCCTGATTCAAACCTCAAACAGCAGGGGCATTCAACACTTTGGGATTTAAGCCCTTCAGGTAAGACTGCTCACGCAGACCTCCTTGCACCAAACATTGTTTTGGTGCCCTGTAGTGTCCTTTTAAGATTTAATATGTAACCACAGAATTTAAATTTATTATCATGCATGAGGGAGCTCGTGAAATGACTTAAACACATACACACATATGTATTTGTGCACTGCCGTTCATTACATTTATAAATGACTAATAAAATATGTTTGTAGGAGGGGCGGGGCCTGACTACTGAGCGAGCAGGACGCAGGTCGAAGGAGCTCCTCGGGAAATAAAGAAAAATTGGCTAAAAATCTTGATTCCTGCGATAAAATACCGGCAACACCCGATCCCTGAAGGCACGGGAGTGACCGGGCACCAATTTTTATCACCCGGCTGTGAACTTTATGGTCTCCGACGACCTTTGCGGCCTGCTGACTACACTGAGGCGGCGGACGCGGCCGATCTCCCGCCTCACCTACAAATCGACGACGGTCTTGGCTACGCTTCCCCCCCTATGGGCCGGTGGGGGTTATCCCGGCCCCCACAAAGCAACAGACCACGAACAAGTGCAAAATAGCACCAAGCGACTGATCCCACAAACCGGCATGCTGGCTTTAAAGATGGCCGCCGCACGTAACCCAGCACCATGGGCCTCACACGAGGACAACAATACGAGGGCATTCGATCGCTTCTGGGCGCAACTCTGGGGACTCGCCGAACAGCCACAAGGACCGGCAATTGTAGACCCAGTGCAAAAGCTGGTGGCGACAAAAGCACCACAACCTGTACCACTTAGTGGCGTGGAGAGGCTGACCAGAACGAAGAGACGGAGGAAGGCATGGAACAGACTTAACCGTCCCACTACCAGAGCTCACTCGCCTGGAACACGGTTTGCGCAGGTGAGACTGCACTCACACAGCTCTCAGCCTCAAACAACGGGTACTCCACGGAGACACCGGCTGCCAGCTCACACACTCAGCGATCAAGCCCAGACCACCCACAGCACCCATGCACGAGAGACACAGTCAGCCCATGTAGACCACAGGAAGGGACACAGCAAAATACTATGGTACCTACCAAGAGGCACATGTACAGGTCCAGGGCAGAACGGTGGGCAAGCCAGAACACAGCAACTAAAACAACAGCCTATACCAGAGGTTAGAAACCGCGCAGTGCTGAAACAGGGGAAATCACCTGTGGGCAAAGTACCTCCTAGCCACACTCCAGCGACAAACCGCCATCACAGGCTGAGAACCTCCCGAGGCACAACAGGTAGACGCCGACCAAACCGGCTGAACATCTCCGGTAGAAGCAGTCACCCTCCATCAAGCTCCCACGGCCATCCCGGCAGGGGAGCAGGCTCAGCCCCCAGGCAGTCCCAAAACCCTGGACCCAATACACTGGCACACTCCCAGGCCTGGAGACGGAAGGGAAACCTACCTCAGCGCACACAAGCAATTGACTACACTGACCCACTGGACTGTGCCCAAATTTTTCAGCACCCCAACACAGACCTACTGCACTCGCCCAGACTGGGAATAGGCTGAGGATCAGACCTACCCTGGGACAGCGTGATCGCTAAGAGAAGTACTCATAAGCAGCCACTACACCCTGGACATTAACTGCCCCCACTTGGCGATCACGAGTATTAGCCCTTAATCCCATGCTGCTGGCTTGTGAGGGTGACTTTAGCCCGACACGAGCTTGCTACAGAGAGAAGCAGTATTATTTTTATTTTTGTTCTTCCCTTTTTGTTTTATTGCTCAAATTGTACAGATACAACTATGCTGGCTAATTGCATGTCATTACATAATTTAACCTGATAACAGCCAAACTACCAGCATGTACGGTTGGGATATCTCACCTCTATTAATGTGTTTGCCGGGTAGACTACAGCTCGCCAGTTTAACATTGTGGTTTAACATTACAGTGTAGCATGTTTTTCAACATTATAAATTATCTGATATATATATAGCTGATTAAAATCTAAGTCTACAAACATCGCTTATCTGCGCTATATCTTAGGAATCTTGCCTGCTTAAAACATATAATACTCTTGTAATACATTCCTCAGTTATATGCATAGTTAACGTTATCTTTGAACATCACCTGTTATGCTAAGCTTTACTACATGATTATAAAAATGTGCAACTTCCCATGCAACTGTCAATCCTATTAACCTATATGCACGCTGTTGTGGCGTTTGATATTACGTTGTACCTACCTGCACAACCAAAATAAAGAATTTAAAAAAAAAAACATATATATATATATATATATTTGTAAGACTTCCATGATGCATCTATGTATCTGTGTTTTACAGGGGAATGGGAAGAGCAATCTAGGTTTCAGTGAAAGGGATGCAAACGCGGATGTCTCCATTGTAACTGATTAATATAAATGGACCGCGGCTTCCTGGATAGCAGTTTGTCATAACGCGTGCTTGCTCTCTAATTTGATAGCTGTAAATGGCACTTGACAGCTGCTTGAAAAATTTTAAGGTACTATGAGACCACCACCAAAGAATGGAAAATACTGCTACACTTCAGAGGCATAGAACGATACAGTCAATTATGTTTTTACAATGCCTTGTCCTACCATTGGGTTATACATTCTCTTTGGGTTAATCTATAAGTATCCATAAACAATGATCTTACATTATAAACCCAAGTAAAACCAGGGCTTGAGTCCTGCAGGAATGCTTGGGAACAGCATTCATGCACTTTTTTCACAGCAGGAATGCCATTCCCATTAGTAATCCTGACGGACCTGCCCTTTGGAGAGGCAGGAGACAGCAACTGCTATGGCTCAAATCCTTCCCATCCGCTTCTAGGAGCACCTGCAGGTAGGAGAGCCGCCTTGCCCGCACCCCCTACCTCACCGGCCCTGTGGTATTATCAGCAGACCGGCTGCCTGTACTGGGGGTTAGCATGGCTGCGCTCTGCAAGCTGGGGGCTGCTAGGCAGGGTATGGCAATGAATGAACGGAGCCCGCCACCTGCCCTTCATTCATTGTCAGGCCCCAGCTCACCGTAACAGCCCGGGCCCATGTCACAGCACTGGCCTGGCCATCATCAGCCTGCCACCACCGGCCTCACCGCACCTGCCCCATTACTTACTGATTCCACCTGTCTCCGTGTCGTTGTTGCAGGAATTGTGTAATGTAGGTGAACTGACAGATGAGTGAGCTAGCAAAAAAACAAGTAGATATTTGTAGCTGTATGATTATGCACACCTTTTGTGTTATTTGCTTTAATGTTTGAGAATTATTTTGTTTGTCTTATCTCTGTGTTTCTAATTTGGTTTGGTCTAGTGCACTATTTTGTATTAAGTAGACACTAAATGTGGTTGCTTTATTTTGTGCATTCAAGGTTGTGAAGAGGACACAATACTGCTTATTGGTTCAAAAACTTTGTCCTTATGGCCAATTTTCAAGCAGCATTATCTGTTTGCTACTGCAGAGGTGATCAGAGTAAACATGGCAAACTGCATGGATCCTCTTAGTCTGCTTCTCAGCTGAAAATAATGGGAATTGGAGTTCAACTGAATGAAAGTGTGTGTGTGATATAAGCTTTTAATTACTTAGAGCCTCTGCTAGGCAGTATAACTGAACTTTTAAGAACTATATATTTTTTTACTCTATGCATTCCTGTTTGAGCACGAGGGGAATGACCAATGACTTGACATGGATGTCATGATATAAAGGGGGATGCCTAGCCTATTACCCTAAATGGGTTATTGGGCACAGGTGGGATTGTGAACCTGTATGTGGCTTTTTTTTTTAAATTAAACTGTTTTGGAAACGCTGTAATTAATCTGTTACCCTATAAATCACTTCAATTATCTTATTAATTTCATGCTTGGCATTTAGCATTGGTCAATATATGTTACCAGATGTTTCACTTAGAATCATATCCGACATATGTAGGCTATTCACAATGCTGGCAGTTGTGTATAATTGACAAGGGAATTGCTTATCTAAAATAGAACATAGACAAAAATGACCCAATTGTTTTTGTTACAACTGTTCTAGATTTATTTGTTTATTTCATGTGAATTTTGGAGATGTCTTTGTAAACTGGCACTTTACAATAAATGTTGCACTGTATTTTCTGAGAAATATATATATGCATACGAGCGTATACCGTAATTATTATTATTTTTGTTGGGGGCGGAGGGTGGATCTTGGGTTAGTTCCAACACTTTTTCCCCCAGGACTTGACACCTGAGTAAAACACTATTGGTACAGTCTAACTGCTATAAAATCCAAAACTAACTGCAACCAAATCCAATAGGTTAATTCCTTCACTCCTTCACATTAACCCAAAATGAAACTTAATCAGAAACAGAAAAAAAGTGCACTATAAGTATAAATGTGACAGACATATCATTAAAACATAATCATACCTACAACTAATATATCCATTGTTGCTCTAGACACAGAGCTTAAAACTGGATCTGATTTGTGGGTGTAGCTTGTAGGCATTGTAGTAGCAATTGACCTTAAACTTGTATAAAGGACAAAACATGTATTTAGGCAAAAGGTAACATGGAGATTTATTGAAAGGTATAACAATGTACAATCAATGGTCAGAGATTTATATTATTTAATTTTGTTTACGTTATTGCCCTGATCCCAACTGGACACAAAGATCCAAACTATGAAAAAATAAAAATAATATACTAAAAATGTAATTTAATTCTCTGCACACATGGATAATAACTCACCAAACTCCAAGAGCACAATAAATAGAAATTTGCAAATATTTCCATGTAAAGAACAAGTGTAATAGATCCATCTAGTAAAGAAAACAGAATTACTATCCGATAAAAAATAAAAATACTATTTTATATTCTAGACATGTCGGCAATTATGAAGGCATGTTTAACAATTTAGAAAATATATTTCAGGTCTTTTTAATAGTTTTAGTGAAACAAACACTATAAAGTTAGAGGCACTGGTGTCCTGTAGCCATTTAGTTTACCCCCTCCCCCCTGAAAGTGGATGAATGGGTCAGCTTATCTTTCACCCATTCTGCAGTTCTCTCTTCACAGCTGATCCTGCCTCCTTGGCTGTGATAATTCCCAGATTTTACTAGTTACATGACGTAAAGTCATGATTTTATTAAAGACACGGAGGCGAGTATTATGCATAACTCTTTATTTCCTCAGCAGCAAAGATAGAGGAATATAAATATTATCAAAATGAAAGAAAAAACTGTATAGGCACAACAGGCAACCAATCACATAACAGAGGGAGTAACTATATAAGTCCTGTGTCTCCCACAATCCCCCTCTTTCTTGCGAAACCGAAGACCAGGTAAGAAGAACGATATCCCACTTGACCAGAACAGGAAAACGGGAACAAAGCGATAACTTCAAGCTAAAAAAGACAGAAAAATATGGTAATTTCCAAACTCGAAACTGTAGACTTTTTCCAAATACAATCGTCGTGAGTCATAGACAAAACTGAACTCTGAAAAATATAAAAAAAACTAAATTAATAATCAGTATAAAACTGCATAAAGCCGTACTCAATGACATAAAGACAGACCAAATTGCAACATACCTGAAGAGTTTAAGAGCATCTCATATCTAAGTCCCACACCGGGAGGGTGGGAGGGAATAATACTCGCCTCCGTGTCTTTAATAAAATCATGACTTTACGTCATGTAACTAGTAAAATCTGGGAATTTTATTAAAGACATGTAGGCTCAAATAATGTAAAACATTTTTTTTTTAAATCACAGCCTCTCTGCACATTTTAAAGAAAGCCATACTTTGGATCCAACAAGTTTGAAATGTATGGCTCTTAATAAGGTGCATGCAGACTGGGGTATTAGACTTGGTTCTAATAACCCTCCTCTTTCTCTGCTTAAGTGGATACGCTGCTATAACGGACATCCCAAAAAGGGGCGGCTCTATTTTCTCTTTAAAAGGAGGCAAGATTTCAGTCTGATCTTAGCTCTTAACAAAGGCGCATACCAGCGCCGAAACGCGTGTCGAGCAGACTCTTCACTGGTCATTTTTAATACTTGGACAGCTTTTGCATGCCTTAGCAACTTGCTATAACCAAAAATCCCAACGATCTCTCTGGGCAAATAGGTAGTTTCTACTTTTAGGCAGTAGTAGATGAGTTAGTATCGGCTCTATTTTAGGTAGATGATAGGCTGCTTTGAAGCAGCAGGGTTTAGCTAATTTCAAACTGGCTATATCTAGTTTATGAGGGGTTACCCTGAAGCAGTTATTTACAGATCTTTTCTATACTATTGGCTAATCTCAGTATCTTCAGGGTGTATCCTATATGGGACTACTTGTTCCTTCACTTATGAGTGGACCAATTTAGGTCTGCATACTTGTCTATTATCTATATATTATTATATTGGCTCTGAGCACTTGACCATAAGGGATATTATCCTTGGGGCAACTTCATATTCAATTGTTGGTTTCCCGGCTCTTATAGTTTCTCAGCCTGGGGTTTACTGCTTTGGATTACCCCATATATTCCAATTTCCTTTTCTTTTTTTTTTTTTTTTTTAATGATTAGTTAAGCTGATTAATAAGATAGAGTCACTGGTTAACACCGTACGGAGCCTTCTTAACTCTACAATTTCTTCTTATGATCCATTACACTGCCTTGGGATCAGTCTGCTACTCTTTATCTACATGTATTGTTATATATTGGATACTATATCAGATTTTCCTAGCCCCCAGCAGCTTATAAAACTTAGCTGGGTGCTTTCAATTGGTATGCAATTTTGCGACATAGTATCAGGTTACGTTCACCTGCTTTCTAGTCTATTTCCAAGCTGGAAGATCATTCTGACTATCTATATAGGATTCACCTGCTTCTCCAATTTTATTTATTTTCTATTTTTTCACTTCATCACATGTTTTCTGGAACTGTTTTTTTTTTGTGTGTGTTTTTGTATCACCCTTATAGGGATTAAATAAAGCTGTGAATTATACATTTTAGACTAATACTTTAATAAGGGTAATAGGATTGGTACTGAACTTGTTTCTCACTAGTCTGTACTAATCTTCTCATTGAATTCCATGTTGGGTTATGCCCTAATTACCCCACAACCATTACGGACTCAGTGCTAGATTCTCTTTCATCGTGTTTGTATATTTATGATATGTAAACCTGACCTGATGTAAACCCAACATGCAGGACGCAAGTTAATATATACTAATGTATCGATAAGTATTACCAGACCTAAGAGTATCTGGGATTAACTCAAACCAGAATAGTCTAAATCAACTAATCAACCAAGTTCAGAGAGACAGAGAGAAATGTAACTCAGTAGAGAAGCCAAGGTTCAAGGAAAATGGCATGGAGAATGGTCAAAGTACTAGCCGAGCTTTACCCCTTAAGGACCAAACTTCTGGAATAAAAGGGAATCATGACATGTCACACATGTCATGTGTCCTTAAAGAAAAACAAAATTTAAACTAGAAATAGAGCACGCTCTGATCACCACAAGACAAAACTAAACAGTGCACAGTACTCTTTGTGGAATCAGTTTGAATAGCCCTATAGGGTCTGTGAAAGGACAGCGACATTATTGCGATGCCAAATGGTGCAGGCACGTTCGCTTCAATATTTATGCAGGGAGGTTTTAAAAAAGGACATGGGCATACAGCATCAATATCTGTGTGGGAAAAAATGGCAGTTGCTGGATTCTCAGTAAAGTAACGCTGGTGCAAATACACGGTGATATTATGCACTGGATCTGAATGCACAGTAATATGTTGCTCTGGTGCTGTGACAACTGAGAGTCTAGGGATCTACCAGGGGCATCCGAGAAAGATCCTCCTCAGAGCATTGGACAAGCCAGACTGCTAGTGATTCATTAAGCTATTTTTTTGCCCATGTGTGACCTCACTGAACTTACCATATATACTCGAGTATAAGCCGACCCGAATATTAGCCGAGGCCCCTAATTTTACCCCAAAAAACTGGGAAAACTTATTGAATCGAGTATAACACTAGGGTGGGAAATGCAGCAGCTACTGGTAAATTTCTAAATAAAATTAGATCCTAAAAAAATTATATTAATTGAATATTTATTTACAGTGTGTGTATATAATGAATGCAGTGTGTGTGTATGAATGCAGTGTGTATGAATGCAGTGTGTGTATGAATGCAGTGTGTGTGTATGAATGCAGTGTGTGTGTATGAGTGCAGCGTGTGTGTATGAGTGCAGCGTGTGTGTATGAGTGCAGTGTGTGTATGAGTGCAGTGTGTGTATATGAGTGCAGTGTGTGTATGTGAGTGCAGTGTGTGTGTGAGTGCAGTGTGTGTGTATGAGTGCAGTGTGTGTATATGAGTACAGTGTGTGTGAGTGCAGTGTGTGTGTATGAATGCAGTGTGTGTGTATGAGTGCAGTGTGTGTATGAGTGTAGTGTGTGAATGAATGCAGTGTGTGTATGAATGCAGTGTGTGTATGAATGCAGTGTGTATGAATGCAGTGTGTGTATGATTACAATGTGTGTGTATATGAGTGCAGTGTGTGTATATGAGTGCAGTGTGTGTGTATGAGTGCAGTGTGTGTGTATGAGTGCAGTGTGTGTATGAGTGCAGTGTGTGTGTGAATGCAGTGTGTGTGTGAGTGCAGTGTGTGTGTATGAGTGCAGTGTGTGTATGAGTGCAGTGTGTGTGTATGAGTGCAGTGTGTGTGTATGAGTGCAGTGTGTGTATATGAGTGCAGTGTGTGTATGAGTGCAGTGTGTGTGTATAAATGCAGTGTGTGTATGAGTGAAGTGTGTGTATGAATGCAGTGTGTGTTGCAGAGCCTTGGTGGAGGGTGGGCAATTTTATTATTATTATTTTTTAATTATTTTAATAATTATTTGTTATTGTTATTTTTTTGTTTTATTTAATTATTATTATTATTATTTATTTTATTAATATTTTATTATTATTTATATATTATTATTTTTTTCGTCCCCCCCTCCCTGCTTGATACATGGCAGGGAGGGGGGCTCTCCTTCCCTGGTGGTCCAGTGGCATTGTTAGTTCAGTGGGGGGGAGGGGGGCTGGCTGAGAGTTTACTTACCTCTCCTGCAGCTCCTGTCAGCTCCCTTCTCCTCCGCGCCGGTCCGTTCAGCACCTCTGCCAACTCACACTGTAAGTCTCGCGGCCGCACTATGACCCCGCAGCTCTCGCGAGACTTACACTGGGAGCTGACCGAGGTGCTGAACGGACCACCGCGGAGGAGGAGAGAGCTGACAGGAGCTGCAGGAGAGGTAAGCGCTCGCGTTCAGCCCCCAGTCTGTATTATGGCAATGTAAATTGCCATAATACAGACACTGACTCGAGTATAAGCCGAGTTGGGGTTTTTCAGCACAAAAAATGTGCTGAAAAACTCGGCTTATACTCAAGTATATACGGTAGATATGTTTGTTTTTGCACTAACTAAAAAAAATGCTTTATGTTTATTTTTAAAGTTGTTTCAGTGTGATTTTTAGAGATAGTAGCTAGGATCTGGCTCCTACTTCAATAGAGCTCTTGCTTTTAAGTTTGTTTCCAGGTTGGTTGGAGCCATGATTCCTAAAAGAGCACAAGATTTGCTTTCCTTTCATTTGTCTAATATTTCTATTTTTAGGTCTATATCCATTATACTATAGTATACTATAATACTGGCCCCCCAGATGTTGCTGAACTACAACTACCATGATTCCCTGGCTATCTGTTTCATTGAAAGAATCATGTGAGTTGTAGTTCAGCAACATCTGGGGGGCCGCAGGTTAGACAGCTCTGGACTATAGGGTAATTCACTGAAGTAAAAATCTATTGCTTTAATTTTAAAGATTGTCCTTCAAATAACTGATTACAAAACAAATTAAAGGGACACTATAGTCACCTGAACAACTTTAGCTTAATGAAGCAGTTTTGGTGTATAGAACATGCCCCTGCAGCCTCACTGCTCAATCCTCTGCCATTTAGGAGTTAAATCCCTTTGTTTATGAACCCTGGTCACACCTCCTTGCATGTGACTTGCACATCCTTCCATAAACACTTCCTGTAAAGAGAGCCCTATTTAGGCTTTCTTTTTTTGCAAGTTCTGTTTAATTACGATTTTCTTATCCCCTGCTATGTTAATAGCTTGCTAGACCCTGCAAGAGCCTCCTGTATGTGATTAAAGTTCAATTTAGAGATTGAGATACAATTATTTAAGGTAAATTACATCTGTTTGAAAGAGAAACCATTTTTTTTTTTCATGCAGGCTCTGTCAATCATAGCCAGGGGAGGTGTGGCTAGGGCTGCATAAACAGAAACAAAATGATTTAACTCCTAAATGACAGTGAATTGAGCAGTGAAATTGCAGGGGAATGATCTATACACTACAACTGCTTTATTTAGCTAAAGTAATTTAGGTGACTATAGTGTTCCTTTAAGAAAGATAAATAATCTTTAAAGAACTGCATCTTTACTGTATTTGCAATATAAGATAATTCCCAATATGACATTAATAAATTACTGCAAGGAAGAGGGAATATGACTATGTGTCATTACAAAGACATGATATTTTATTGGGAAAGCATTATCCCATTGGTTGCATTTCATAATTGTAACAAAGTACAGAAAAAATAAGGAATTTCCCTTCATGCTCCTGTTCTGCTTAAGTCTTGGACCCAGGGAAGAGAACAAGGGGCAGAGCAAGTTCCTTCTCAGAGATTTCCTGCGTGTGCTATACTTGGTGATCTAATTTAGTGCATAAGAAAAATAAACAAAAAACACATACAATTCTATGGTTTTACATATCAGGACATAATAACAATCATCAGCTCCTTAGCAGGTCTTCTTCCTAGCCTTCTCCCACCTGTGCAGGCTGTCCTCTTTTGGCTCACTCTCCTTCTCTTACAAGCATAAAGTCATAGCCCTGTCCGCTCTCCTCCAATTGATGCAGTGGCTCAGCTGCCCACCTGGAAGGAAAACAAGTAGGTCTTAGTCTCATTCTCATGCGGGCTGGCAGCTGCACACACTGACACAGTGGCCAGCTCCCTCAGCATGAGAATGGGCTGGCCAGTAAGGGAGATCTTTGAGTAGGAATTAGTCTCAAGAGCTCAACTCAGAGGGACTTGCATAAGTCCAAGTTGATGCAGAAATGTAACTTTTATAAATAGACAAGGAACCCAGTATGTTTCTGACTAAGATTGCCATTATTCTACTTTCTGTAAGGTAAATATTATTGATATTCAGCTTAGTGTCTTTTTTTTCAAAACTTTAATTACATTTTTTTAGACATAAAAGGTACAAGTACAAGGTATATATTCGACTACAGTTCCCTGGGTGTACATTGTGGCATATACAATTCAAACAGGTGCACAAGTTGTGACATTAGTAAAAATACCATCTGATAGACATGTGCTAAACCTAACATTGACACTAATTACGTATCCAGTTGCTACATACACCCAAAAAGATTAAAAAATTTCTATCAACATATATAAAGTGACTAACAGGTAGGGAGAAAACAAAGGTGGGAGAGGGCTTAAGAGGTTCCCAAAGGTACCTCACTTTAACTAGGGTTTCAGGGTGTATTGATTATTAACTAGGGTCCCCTCCATAATATATGCCACCTCTTCATGGTTCTTCATGGCTTGGATATTGGACCATCAGTTGGGGGTGGGGAAGTGGACTTTCAGTTGTTTGCTATATTCTAAGATAATTTGCAGCTTCCCACAGTGGAATTGTCACTTGTAGTTCTTTTAACCATTCTTGAGCATATGCGGGTTTTCCCTGTGTCTGAATATCTAATATTACTCTGTAACATAAGGACAATGGCTTGTCCAGTCAGTTTGGTGTCTATCGTTTACCCATCTTGACCATGAGTCAAAAATCCCCTTAGTCTTGCTGTGCCACTAAGCCATATTGCAAATTCTATTCTTAAGCTAAGTGCATATCTTGCTTTATGTGTGGTGCCTACACATGTTTTTCTGAATTTCCTTTATTAAATAAATGCTCTTTATTAAATATTTGTGAACTTTATTAATTTAGCAGTTACATTTCACTGTAACTCTTTCTACAGTAGTAGCATAACATAAAGAAAACATTTAATAAAATATTAAATATATATATATATATATATATATTTCTAAATGGAAATCATAAATGAAAGTTGTTTTCATTTATTGCTTAATTGTGATTAATACTAAATGTGTTATATATTACTTACTATCTCATACAACTTTTGGCTTATCATTCTTATCATTCTTCATCTGTCATACTTAGTCATGACATTGTCATGTCAATCATTCCCTTCACAATAGTCCAGGTAAAACTATGCCATAAATTATGTCTGTAATCTATCTTTTTTTCTGCTTTATGCTCGTCTGCCAATTACTGTACAGATTATTAAAGGAAAGATTCTGAGTTTAATGCCATAGCTCAGGTAGTTAGAACGCATGAAGTCACTTCCAGTGTTCCATGTCAAAGCATCTCTATAGAATCAGTCAGACTTTACTAAACACACAAGAAAATACAGACCATATTTCAGCAGATAAAGTCAGTGGGCAGCACAAAAATCTGGGTGCGGCTCACATTCCCTCATTCTTTTCTTTTATCCATGACTCTTTCTATAATTAATGTTTGAAATGTATGTAGACCACCCGTATTCAATGTACTGTACGTAAATATTTCTGTGTTAACGAACGTAAAAATATAATTTAGTTTCCTTATTAGTATATGTAAATAGACGATGCACAAAAATAGCATTAAGGTAGTAGGATTAAGGTAGTCAGCAAAGAAACACTCCTTAGCAATTTTTAGTAAATATTTTATTCCTTTTAGACTAAAAATTGAGTTTAAATTGTAGTCTACAACTCTTGGAGTGCTTCCCAAAGTAAACAAACATACACTATATCAGACATGAACAAAAGGATTTGTAAAATGACCAAAGACTTCTAGGGTTACAAAGCACCATAACCACTTAAGAGATTTAACGTGTTCATAGTACCTAGAGACTTAATGTACACTCACAGAGTTTAACTTCTCCTCCGGCAGGGTCATTGGGTGTGTCATTATCCGTCCTGGAATAAGAGTTCTGAGCTGGTTAATTTTAGTGCTTTGCATGTTTGGCATCTGTCGCTTGCACACACAGCATAATGGTGACAGACAGCCAATAGTTGACCTTGTTCTCTCCTCAGCTAGCTCTCTGGTCTCCCTGATATCTGCTCCCCTCATGTGAGGGGGATTGTCATCAGCGGAGAAGGAGAAGGCTGAAGGAGAACTTAACAATACAGAATACAAATACAGGTTGCGCCGAATAAAAAGTGCAATAAGTCCACAAATACTTGGAAAATTCTCAGCAAATTGGAGGTATATGCAATAAAACATTAAATAATGGCAATAGTGCGGAGTATCTAGTACTTGGTGCAGGACACACAACAGAAAAGTATATGGTATAGCACTCACATTTGATAGAACTATAAAACCAGCTCTGAGTAAAACAGCATACAGCGGCACGATCCCCACTGATATATTTGGAGCCAGTCTCTCAGCATATAGATGTAGATTTTAAAAACAGATACAATTCGTATCTTGTAATACCTTTTTTTTTTTTTTTTTAATTCTTTATTTTTGTTGTGCAAGGCATAACAATAGGCTTACTCTGCCACGATAGCAGTCGTAAACAGTATCATACAATGAACAAAACATGGTATAAGGAATATACGGCACATTTTTTAAGTTTTGTTTAAATATAACGTAGACAGTAGATTGACATAACGGTTAACCTATGGGCTGTCCAGTCTGACATGCACAAATTTAAAAAGGTAGTATAACAAGTATTGACCGATGCTAGAGTTTAAGTAAGTAGGCACGAGCTAGGGAGGCTATGCCTATTAAGCTTTGATATAGCAATATTCAGTAGTACGGTTTGCGAGCGTAAACATGCCTAGAGTAAAATACTAAAATAAAAATAAATTAAAACAGTATAACATAAACTTAATGGTTATGAAAATGCAAATGCCAGAGTACCCTCTGTCGGTTAGCATAGCGAGAGGATAGCTAGTTAACATTATTATGAGAAAACATCTGTTAGTAAAAATTATTCCGCTAAATAGATTAAACTTCGTGTGTTCAATCTTGTTACACTTACTAGGCTACCTTCACACTAAGAAATAAAATATGGGTATGAGTAGTATGTGGATAGTACAGGTCTAGAGTGTGGACCCATGAGTGTGGACCCATGAGTAAGTGTCATTAAGACTGGTAGGGTCTGGCGATTCATAAAGGCCTACCCAGTTAAAGCCAACTGCATATGTATAGGCAATTATATGCAAGTATAAAAAGCAATAAACATAGATTAAATATAACCATATATAAAATTAAAAGCTGAACAAATGCGATAAACCTATGAAAAGGAAAAGCAATGCAATGGTATTAGTGGCCAGTGGGGTCTAGCAGTCCCTCGGGAGCTCTCAGGTGGTGGCTACAGTCTGTGCAGCGCTGGTGGGTTCACCCGGAACGAAGGGCTTAGAGGTAGCCGGATTCCACCTGTGTGGCTTGTAAGATGTGTGGTGTCACTTCATGGCGTCTGCCGGTAAGCCCAAGGCAGGGAGGTGAGTCTCTGCCTCCTGTAAGTCCGCAATGAGGTATGTGGCGTCTCCGTGGCACACTTGCAGTTTGGGCGGTGAGCGCCATCTGTATCTGATATCACGTTCGCGGAGCAAGGCGGTAAAAGGCCTCAGAGTAGAGCGCCAGGCCATAGTCCCCTTAGAGAAGTCTGAATAAAATAATAGCGACATGTCCTCGAAGCTGAACGGTGCGGTACCTCTGCTGGCGGCCATGACTGTGTCCTTGTCTTGTCTCTTCTGGAATCTTATTATCAGATCTCTGGTTGCCGCTGGTGGGGCCGTCGGAGGTTTAGGGAGCCTAAACACGCCGTCAAGGCCTACTCCTTTGGCCTGTTTTGGCGGCAGTATCGTATTTAACAGGCGTCGCACAAGGTGAGGAAGCTCAGAGTCCGGGACTGAGTCAGCGATGCCCCTAACCTTAAGGTTCTGGGCGCGTCGTGAGTCCTCCATAGCAGCCATGGCTTGCTCCATTTTCAGGTGTTTCTGATGTAAAAGTTTCATCTCCTGTTGGAGTGCGGCCACTTGCCCAGTGTGCGTGTTGGCGGTTTGCTCCGCGGTTTCCATGCGGTCTGTGAGGCCTTTAATGTCTCTCCGCATGCCTGCCACGTCCTCCTGGATATTCTGGCGAAGCTCCGCCAGCAGCTCCCTCATTTCGGCCTTTGTGACCGGGGCCGTGTCAAGTGGCTTGGTAGGTTTCGGGTTGGGCTTCTCTGATGCCCATGTCATGGGCTGATATAGCTCCTCTGACTCAGAGAGCAGTTCATCTGAGTCCTCTATGCCCTCCATGTAAGCGGCCATGTCAGTTTCGTGTGCGCCATGCGCTCGCCGCCACAGGTCTCCTATGCTGGTGCCTGGCCGTGGCGGGTCGGGCTTGGGCTTCTTACTTTTCCTGCCCATATCTGCTTCCTACGTGGGTAGTTAGCGTGCTTTTTTGGGGGTGATTTTTCAATATTTCAGGACTTTTCTTGTAATACCTTTTTTATTGGACATAATTACATAATTTTTACAATAACATAATTTTGTAATGTAAAAAACAAGATACTAATTGTTATCTGTTTTTCACATCTAAATCACTGGACTAATATGACTAGAATCTCCACTTAAGCATATAGATGAATATAAAGTATTTAGAAAACTGGGCAGACTAGATGGGCCGAATGGTTCTTATCTGCCGTCACATTCTATGTTTCTATAAAAAAATATAAAAGATAGACAATAGTGCTCACTGTGATAAATGTAATAGTAAATAGAGAGAAGAATAACATTCTCACATTTAATAGAGCAGTTGACACCTTTCAGGTGTTAGCGCATGGGTGGTATGATCCCCACCAAGTATGAAATGTTGAGTAGATCCTCCAAGGAATGATCCTCCCCAGGGAGAACTTTTTTATTTTCTTTTTTTGGGTGGGGGGGGGGGAACAAAAAGTAAAACAGAAGGTTACTCTAACCAAAAATAGTGTTTTCTTAAAAAAACTGTATTTGAATTTAAGTTTCCCCTTTAATAAAACCCATCTCTACAATTCATATTGCATTTCATTATAATCAGTCAAGAATAAAATATATAATAACTTTTTCACCAGCCAATGTTGGTTAAGTATTTAAGTATTTTAGGGGGAATATCTTCACCCGTGTGCCTCTTTTGTTTCTTATCCCCTTTTTTAAATGTCTTACCCTCTTTACTGTATCTTATCCCATATTTTTCCCCATTGTGTGTCTTACACCTCCCTTGTGTATCTCTTAGAACCCCCCATTTTGTGTCTTACACCCCAGACCCTTTGTGTGTCTTTTTCTCTCCCAGCCCCTTTGTGTCTTTTACTCTTTCCAGCTCCTTTGTGGGTTTCTCTTTCTCCCCAGCCCATCTATCTCCCCTTAGCCCCTCTGTGCATCTTTCTCACCCCCAGACCTATCTGTGTCTTTCTCCCCTCTCATGTCCCTCTGTGTGTCTTTCTTCCCACTCAGTCCCTATGTGCACCACTCTCTCCTCCATGTTCCTTAGTGTTCCTCTCCCCTTCCCTCCATGTCCCTTAGTGGTGCTCTCCCCTTCCTCTATTTTATGATCTGCTTTCCAATCTTCCACTTGTTATAATGGATAATGCAAGATGCAATAATGCAATGTACTTAAACATGGAGTAAAACATATAAGTCTAATTCATAGAGAAAACACAAAGGGTAAAGGGTGGGGATAATGTGGATCGGGGTGTAGGGATGGAAAGGGGATCCTCAATGGGGTCCCTTACATATGATGACTCCGATCCTATGATTATATATTCAAGAATATTGACTCTCTTCCCAGGTCTGCAACACTTTGGTAAACAATTTCATAAAGTGTAGAACCTGAGCAATAAGTTTGTCCATTAAGAAGGTGTGTTTTTTTTTTTTTTTTTAAATCACCACTCTCTCTGTTGGAGCTTTCTCTCTTTTTCAGTGCTCATCTAGCTGCTAGAGCTAGTTTATTGTACAATTCGCGAGTGTGTGAGGGAAAGTCTTCAACTGCTTTTTAAGGTCTTAAAGGACAAGGTTCTAAGTCTATGGGTCTCTAGAGTACTTCAGATATTATGTCCTGGACTTGTTCCCAATGTTGTTTCACACCAGGGTAAGACTATCATCACATATTATTATTATTATTATTATTGCCATTTATATAGCGCCAACAGATTCCATAGCGCTTTACAATATTATGAGAGGGGGGATTTAACTATAAATACGACAATTACAAAAAAAACTTACAGGAACGATAGGTTGGAGAGGACCCTGCTCAAACAAGCTTACATTCTATAGGAGGTGGGGTGTAAAACACAATAGGACAGGAAATATCAATCAAATACGGTGGGCGTAAAGCAGAGCTGGAGGAGAGAGTAGAGTGCTGCCCTTTAGGAGAGCGCAAGAGAGAGGTATGCGAGGTTAGTCTGGGAGGCCATAAGCTTTCTTAAAGAGATGGGTTTTAAGGCACTTCTTAAAAGATGCAAGGCTAGGGGAGAGTCTGATGGCTGTAGGCAGGCTATTCCATAGGAAGGTAGCCACCCGCGAGAAGTCCTGCAAGCGTTAGTTGGCCGTATGGGTGCGAACAACGGACAAGAGGTGGTCACTGGCAGAGCGGAGAGACCAAGAAGGGACATACCTATGGATCTGTGAAGAGATATAAGAGGGGCTAGAGTTGTTCAGTGCTTTATAGGTGGGACTTAGTACCTTGAATTGACTTCTATAGTATACAGGAAGTCAATGTAAGGCCTGACAGAAGGGTGAGGTGTGAGAGAACAGACTAGAGAGGAAAATCAGTCTGGCGGCAGCGTTCATTACAGACTGTAGCGGTGCAGTACGGCTTTTGGGAAGACCAATCAGGAGAGGGTTACAATAATCCATGCAGGAAATTACTAGAGCATGGACAGGCTCCTTGGTAGCATCTTGCGTAAGAAGGTATGACCTTTTTTTCCAAAGCCTCTCCAATATAAATCATCTGCAGATTATGCGGAATAGCTTAGTTGGTGTTGTGTCTAATCTAAACATGGTCTTATAAACCTGCTCTTGGATTTTCACGCAGATTGAAACCCTAGAGGTATCCTCCCATCTTTGTTCCCAATCTCCACCCTACAGTTTTTGACACAGTTCACCCTCCTATTGCTCTGTGTATTTCAAGGCTCCGAAGCTTATATAAATGTGGCTATATGAGGTAGAAATTAATGCTTTGTGAGCAATTTTCTCTGCACAGAGCAGTTAAAAATGTGAGAAAGGTTTCTGCTGCTTTATGGACCTCTCTCCTCTCTGCAAAAGTGTACAGTTGGAGGTATCTCCAATATCCAGTGGTCATGTAAGCCCTAGATTGCAGCTTCTGAAAGAGAATAACTTTTCCAGTGGTATATAAGTGCGTATGTCTCTGGAGTTCAGTACTCTAAATTCCTAAAAAAAAATCCCTAGCCTCATTCCTGAGGAAAAGCAATTATGCAAGTATGGTGTCATGGGAAAAGGGAAAGTAGTTATTAATTATTTTATTGCTACAGTATCCCATTTTTTAATGGAATTAAGAATAGCCCAGCATTGTTTGTGAATGAAATCTCTTTCAGTCTTCTGAATGCCTATATTAAAAAAAAATGTGAATCCAGGTCTACCAACCGTCCCATAATCCTATGATGCTTGGAGCAGGAAACATGTATTTATTCCAGGAGCAGCAGACCAGCTTACCCAAGCCAAAGTTTCAGAATAACCAAGAATTGGAGTTTGCTCAGAGCTTTGATAATGCTGCCGGATGGGTATTCCAGCTTGGAGTGAATGGGTCATTCAGAATGGAATGAAACCTATACCATGGTTACTTCTTGAGGACTGATTTAGAAACCAGTGGTGGTTCATAGTTCTCAAAATTATATTGTAAATATAGTTTTAGATAGTGGAGAAAATGTTAAACTCAATCACAAAAACTTATCAGTTTTAAATACAAACAATAGTGTAAAGTTAAGTGAATTAATGTTTCTTAAAGTATACAGATAATACCAACTGTTTCATGAATTGTCATAATGAAGACAGGTATGGATGTTTTTTTCTGAATTCATCCATGCTCAATTCTACAATTCTTGAATTATTGTCCCGATGTCCTGAATGTTGATGAAGAACTCACCAATCACCATCTCCATGGATTAAACTCTGTCCACCATGGAATACATATTAATAATGACAATTCGGTTAGCAGTGTGTTAGGGTATTGCCATGGTGAGAGTATTGAAAGAATTCTTTGTTTATTATTTGAATTCCTATGGCTAGAATTACTAAGCCTCTGTGAGCACTATGGCCAAGTGAGTGGAACTGCTTTCAGAGTCAGATGAACGCACACTCGAGTGTTCTTTTTCTTGAATGTTTCATCTCAATCCTTTTATTGTTATCTAAGTAACCTTGGTCACCTTCATTTTAAAGTCTGATAAGTGGCTAGCAGACTAATGAGTAATCAAAGTGTAGACAGATGAACTGAGCAGACAGGCCTAAGCAAATCCCTGATTAAACAATGGCATATTTAATATCGTTAATCGAATAGTTTTTGCAATGCAGTAATGATAATTTTCCCAACGATATGCAATGAATCATTAAAATTGTTGCTCAGTTGTATGTGAATGAATGCTTGACACCATTCTACATACAAGTTACATCTAGATGTTTATCTTACAGGGAAGAGAAAAAGGTGGTTTTTAGTGCTACAAAGACTTGTGCATATTTTCCCTGGCGCATCTGTCACTTGTTGCAGGTGCCTTCAACATAGAGGTTCCCTCTTACTCTCCTTTTGGAGTTGTCCAATCCTCAAATATTTCTTGTCCCTGGTCTAAAACATAATATTGTCTCTAAGTGCCATCAGCCCCCCTTCACTCACTGAATCCTGTTTCATCTATATGTTCCCAGGTATATTTTCCTCCCTATGGAAATTTACTCATCCCCCTAGCTTGGCAATGTCTAGGGTGCATGAACAAATGTCCCACAAAAGCACTGGCACATGTTCTGTTTTCAAAATCAATTTACTAAGATCTGGGACAATTGGGTTGGTTGCATCTTGTGTTGGTATACAACCCTTATTATAGTTAGGACTGCCACAATCTCTTTCTGTTTTCTTACCTTCTCTCTGCTAGGGTCTACCACTTGTTTGTGTTAATTCATATATAGATGTTCATAAATTTGGGCCTCTAAGTTGCTTTTCATTACTAAAGCATTGTCAAGTATATATTCCTTATGCAACTGTCTCCTTTTGTCATCCTGCTCGTCACTTGACATTTTTTTTTTTTTTAAATTTGACAATTTGTTGTTGTTGTTGATAAGCGTAAATGGGGTACAGAAAAGAAAAGGGGTGGGGTAGTCTGGTTTGGTGCTTTTTGTACATCTTCATTGGTAACAATAACAACAATTTGACAGTTTTAGCATTTTATTCAATTCGTTCTGTCCCTGTTGTGGCACAGGTGGCACAGGTGTATTTGTTCACCTTGTGAGTGTGCTTGCATTCTGACCGTACCAGTATATAGTTAGTCGCGTCTTGTCTTTAAGTACGTTCGTGGTGAAAGGGTTAAGGTGTGGTGTCTACCAACTATCTACAATGTGGGCAACTGTTCCGCTTTGCCTCTAGGATAGATCTGTAGTCTTTACATCCTTTTGCTCGTCGAGGCTATTCTTGGCTCTCAATATCAGTATTAATTTGTTTTATTTATTTTTTATGTGTGTGTGTCTTTATTGCTTAGGGGTACTGGACCCTCTACCCTCCTTCCTTTGTACGTCTCTTGATTCCCTCCATCCCTGTTAACTCATCCCTCTCCCCCCTTCTGTTTGAGAAATTTTTCCCATTCCTGTCTCGCTTCCTCCATGTGCTTAGCCGTTTGTGTTTGTTGATTTGTTGTAGTTTCATAGGTGAGGTTTAGGGATATCTGGTTTACTAGGTTGCTCCTTTCTGGGGCTTGTGTCTGTTTCCAGCCTCTGGCTATTAAGAGGTTGGCTGCTATTAGTATGTGGAATACCAGGCTCGCCTGTGCCTTCGTTTGTGTGCCTATTGAGATAAACAGTAGTGCTTTTTCCAGACTCAGTTTGTCTTTTATGTGCAGGACCCCTTGAATTATCCCCTCTACCATTCTCCAGTAGTCCCTAATGCTCGGGCAGGTCCACCATATGTGGAACATCGTTCCCTCCTCTCTCAAGCATCTCCAACATGTCTTTGAGGTATTGCTAATCTGGTTGGCACCAGGTACCATCTGTATTGTATCTTACGCATTAATTCTAAGTGTGATGCGCACCTCGATCTGCCTTTGTGTGCCATGAATTGTTCCTCTGTGAATGTTTTGCCCATATCTGTATGCCACGCCTCCCTGAATTTGTCAGTTTTTGCTTGATTCGGAGTATTGAGTAGAGTGTATAGGAGCAAAAGTGGTTTCTTGGGTACGGACCCGGCTTCATATGCTTTTTCTATGCATTCGGTGTGGGGAGGGATGGTGGTTGTGGTGGTGTTGGACAGAATCCCCTTGAGCTGTAAATAGGAAAACATAGCCCTTTGTGGTAAGTTGTATCTCTGCTGTAGCTCTGGGAATTGTCTTATGGATCCCTTGTTGTATAAGTGTCTGACCTATACACATTCAGTGGTCGAAGGTGGGGTTTGCAATATGTAACCTGTATATTGGGGTGGCCAATGTCCACTTGCGTTTGTAACCCAATTGTGGTTTGACCGTGTCCCACACTTTTAACAGTAGCTCTGTGGTGTTGGGCATGTCAGGTTGTGGTGGCCGCTTTTTATTTGGGACCCAGAAGAGGTATCAGAGGCCCCTGTGGCATGTCCAGGTCGTCTCCATTGCTACCCACTGTGGTGGATTTGGGGCTGTGTGTGCTTGTAAGATCGTGACTAGGAGTGCTGCTCTATAGTATGTTTGCACCTCTGGTAGTCCCACCCCTCCCAGTGCTATAGGTTGAGTAGCTACTCTGTAGCTTTGTAGCTACTCTGATTTTTTGTACGCCCATACAAAGCTAGTGAGGACCTGCTGTAGTTGTTTCAGATACAAGTTTGGTACGTGAATTTGTAGTGTCCTAATTAGGTACTGAAATTTAGGCAGCACCATCATTTTCACCGCTGCCAATCTCCCTATCCAAGGCATATACTTGTCGTCCCATTTTTTCAATGTTTCCCTAATTTCCCCCAGTAGTTTCCCATAGTTAAGGTCCAATAGCCCTCCTGGGTGTTTCGGTATTTTCAGTCCCAGGAATGTGAGGTGATCATCCCTCCAGTCTAACAGGAATGCAATCCTAAGCTGTTTATAGTGTGGTGCGGTATTCCTATCTCCATGGCCTGCGTTTTAGTGACATTGAGCTTGTAATACGACTGCTCTCCGTATATTTGTATTTCTTTCAAGAGGTTGGGTAGCGATATCTGCGGCTGTGTAAGCGTAAGTAATATGTCATCCGCGAACAGGTTGGCTTTGTATTCTGTGGCTCCCACAGTCATGCCGTGGATTGAGGGGTTTTCCCTTATTTTTGTCGCTAGTGGCTCTAGCGCCAGGACATACAGCAGGGGGGAAAGAGGGCATCCCTGTCTTGTGCCGTTCGTGAGCTTGAACGACTCCGACAAGAATCCTGAATTGAGTACTCTAGCTGTGGGTGAGCTATATAGTGCTTTCACCACCGTCCCGAAGGCTTGGGGTATATCGTACCCACCTAGAACTTCTCTTAGGAACCCCCAGTTTAGGTGGTCAAATGCTTTTTCTGCATCGAGAGAGACAAATAGTCCCTCTCGGCGCCTATTAGACAGGTGGTAGAGGAGGTTGATGACTTTCCTGGTATTATCCGCTCCCTGCCTACCCTCAACAAAGCCCACCTGATAATTATGGATTATAGTGGGCAGCATTGTTCCCAACCTGTTTGCGTAAACTTTAGTGAATATTTTCACGTCTGTATTGAGGAGGGAGATGGTGTCACTTGACATTTCAATGTATTTTCTTTAATTTCCCTTCTGTATGATCCAACCAGTCTGGTTTTATAGTTTTTGATGATATGTCTCTTTTTGTTATTGTGTAATCTTTTCAATAAAAATGGCAAAAAAAGTTGCTCCCACTGTGTAGTACATGGTTATGCAAAATTGGTCAGAGAGCCTCTTCTTCTATAACTACCTCATTCAGTAAAGTATGTCCATGTCATTGAGAGATTTTAAATGTGGTATTATTTTTATGTCGGCAGAAAAACAAATACTTTGTAAAAACAACCTTAATCATCATAGCCTCAAGCCAATATTCAATTAGTAACTTTAAAAAGTCTCAATGAAGGATAGCAGTGATGAGCCAAGCTTATTAAACCTGAGAGCCCAAACTGCTGCTCACAACCAATTTAATTAGCTCAGTGCCAAAGTGAACATTTACACACATTCACTGCCCCTTCTACCAGTCAGTGTGCTGAGCATTCACTCATATTCACAGCAGTTTCTCCCAGTCAGTGCCATGAGCATTCAATCCCATGCTCCCCTGCCCCTTGTTCCATTCCCTCCATCACAGCAACTGTCCTGAACATTCACTCACATTTACTGTCCCCTTTCCCATTCTATGCATCCCAGATATTGTTCTGTGCATTCACTTACATCCACTGCTCCTTATCCCACTGCCTCCATCCCAGTCAGTACCCTGAGAATTCACTGTCCCTTCTCCCATTCGCTGGATCCCAGTCAGTGCCCTGATGATTCACTCCCATGCTTTGCCCTGGTTACCAAGCTTTGCCCAGTCCTGTATGAATGGTCAGCCCCTCACCTGCTGCACCTGCTGTGACTTTGGCTAGCTGTGGCCTGGATACCAGAAGCATGGAGACCACAAGCAGCCTCCAGACCACCGATCCCCGGGGGCTTCAAGTTGACATTCCACACATTCTCATGGAGTTTGGCTTCTCACAATCCTATGGAGGAGACAAATGCCCAACATCCTCACATGGCAACCACCCTGAACACCAACCAGAGAGCAAAACCCTATGGCTCATGTGCCAGCAGAGATATTTCTGCAGGCACATTGTGGCGTGTGTGCCATTGTTTCACCATCACTGGATTAAACAGGTTAATTTTGATTTTATTACAAAAAACTATTTGACAGTATTTTTGATTACTATTCTTCAGAAATGTTAAATAACTATTCCTCCTCAGTATATGTTAAGGAAGAACCTATGGCTAGAGATATGCAAATGATTGCTGCAAAAAACTTGCAGAAAAAGTGGGATTGGATGACTCAAGACAAGATGCTGCAGCAACTAAAGAAAATTAATATAAACAAAGGGCCTGACGGTATTCACCCACGAGTACTTAAAGGACCACTATAGTGCCAGGAAAACATACTCGTTTTCCTGGCACTATAGTGCCCTGAGGGTGCCCCCACCCTCAGGGTCCCCCTCCCGCCGGGCTCTAGGGGGAGGAAGGGGTTAAACTTACCTCTTTCTCCAGCGCCAGGCGGGGAGCTCTCCTCCTCCTCTCCTCCCTCTTCTTCCGTCACCGGCTGAATGCGCATGCGCGGCAAGAGCCACGCGCGCATTCAGCCAGTCTCATAGGAAAGCATTCACAATGCTTTCCTATGGACGCTGGTGTCTTCTCACTGTGATTTTCACAGTGTACAATATCAAACAGTAGTGGCTAATGCTTGTAAGGTATTGTCATGTATGAAAAGGGGCAATAATTCTTGGGATGAGAATATAATTTTTCCTCTTTATAAATCACTGGTAAGACCACATTTTGATTATGCTGTGCAATTTTGGGCACCTGTTCTAAAAAATATTATGGCACTAGAAAAAGTGCAGAAACAGGCTATAAAATTAATAAATGGAATAGAACCTTTAAGTTATCAAAAAAGTTTAACAAATGTAAGACTCCTTTATTTGAGACAATATGCGTCACAGTGGGGCTATTATAGCATTATACAAATCTATCTGGAGCCCATACAAACCATTGTCTGAAAATCTAGATTTAGTCTAAGGCAAAGGAAATATTTTTTTTACAGTAAGAACAATAAGGATGTGGAATTATCTGCCCGAAGAAGTAGTTTTATCAGAGTCAGTACAAATGTTTAAACAGTAACTGGATTCATACTTGGAAAAACAATATTCAAGGATATATTTTCTAAGTTATAGGGTAATAGTTTTTTTTAGGTAATAGATTTTTTTTTCCCTAGTTTGTTTCAAATTGGAAGTGCTTCAAACTGGATTGTTTGCATTCTTTTGGATCAACAGCAAAAAACTGATGTGAGAAAGGCTGAACTTGATGGACACATGTCTCTTTTCAGCCTATGCAACTATGCAACTATTGTAAATAATATATATTTTTTGTATTAGCCATCAACAGGTTATACAATGATTAAACATGAGCACATTCTCCTTATTTATTTGGAGAAATGTTGAAAGAGACACTCAAAGCAAGATGGGACTGGGCAAACTAAATGTAACAAATTTAGTTACTTTCTTGAAAAATATGACATCACCCTAGCAGTTCTCCTTAGGTCCTGGTTTGGAGAATAAAAAAAGCCCAGGCACACAAAATGTTTTCTCGATTAGGCAGACTTTATTCATCAACATTGCAAAACAACGTTTCAGCCCTCAAATGGTCTTGTTAACACAAACTTTCCAGTGTGAGTTGGGGGGCTTTGTGCATTTTGTGCATTTCTCACAGTTTGAATAAATAGAGAATAAACCTTGTGATATTTAGTAACAATCATTTGAAAAGAAGCTTAGGATCTCTAAAATTGCAAATATGTTAGAAATTACAAATAAAATAAAGCAGTTTACTCGCACGTATTTAAAATGATGTAATAGGCAGTAATGACAATGTAATTTAATGCTGGCAGTTATCGGTCATGTACAGTCTGTTCCACATTGGTGAGAAATATCAGTCTGCTGTCAGTCTTGTCATCATGTGAGTATTGTACTATGGGGGAATCTAACTGCTAGTCAAGCATGTATGGTAAGTAAAGGTCAGACATACAGGATGTCATTCTTCATCTTCACCAGATACAAGATTTTCTGCATTTTTGAGCAACGGAAGCCTGCAGGAGTAAAACCATCCTAAACAGAGCTTATTACTGGCTATTATTGTTTTTACAAAAATTTATTTAAACAAAGTCAGTATTCATTCAAAATTATTATTGATGTTGTCTTTACTTTAAAGATCTTCAATATATTCCACAACATTTATAGTTAATGATTTAAAAAAAATGTTTTATAATTTATTTAAAATTTTATTAAAATATGCTGTCATTTGAAATTAAAGCACTGGCTGTATAGATACAGCTGGTGCAAGAAATTAAAGGTAGGCAGAAGTGGTGATAAAGATATAGCAACTTGGCTCAAGTAGACTCAAATTGAGATTATTACACAATTGGCAGAATTAGCAAGTGTCAAACTAAGATATGTGGTAGTGGTACCAGAGAACACCATTGACGCATTTCACTAAATTCTAGAGCATTGGTCCATGTAAAAAAAAGCATACAATTTACCAGAGTAGAAATTTAGGATAGAGTGCTTGTTAGGTATCCTTATGTGTAGAAAATACCACTGGAATTCTATGTGTTTGGGAACTTTTCTCATGTGTTCCAAGACAGACTGGACACCTGAGACAAGACATGAGGCCCGGATTCAGAGACTGTTGGCAACAATGTGCTTCACTGGTAAAATTGTAGAC